>NC_139579.1:504864-514864 GCF_946808225.1 Silurus aristotelis
GTGTGACTGTGTGTGTGTTTAGATGAGTGTGAGTGTGACTGTGTGTGTGTTTAGATGAGTGTGTTTGTGAGTGTGACTGTGTGTGTTTAGATGAGTGTGTTTGTGAGTGTGACTGTGTGTGTTTAGATGAGTGTGTTTGTGAGTGTGACTGTGTGTGTTTAGATGAGTGTGTTTGTGAGTGTGACTGTGTGTGTTTAGATGACTGTGTTTGTGAGTGTGACTGTGTGTGTTTAGATGACTGTGTTTGTGAGTGTGACTGTGTGTGTTTAGATGAGTGTGAGTGTGACTGTGTGTGTTTAGATGAGTGTGAGTGTGACTGTGTGTGTTTAGATGAGTGTGAGTGTGGCTGTGTGTGTTTAGATGAGTGTGTTTGTGAGTGTGACTGTGTGTGTTTAGATGACTGTGTTTGTGAGTGTGACTGTGTGTGTGTTTAGATGAGTGTGAGTGTGACTGTGTGTGTGTTTAGATGAGTGTGTTTGTGAGTGTGACTGTGTGTGTTTAGATGAGTGTGAGTGTGACTGTGTGTGTTTAGATGAGTGTGAGTGTGACTGTGTGTGTTTAGATGAGTGTGTTTGTGAGTGTGACTGTGTGTGTTTAGATGAGTGTGTTTAGATGAGTGTGTTTGTGAGTGTGACTGTGTGTGTTTAGATGAGTGTGTTTGTGAGTGTGACTGTGTGTGTTTAGATGACTGTGTTTGTGAGTGTGACTGTGTGTGTTTAGATGACTGTGTTTGTGAGTGTGACTGTGTGTGTTTAGATGAGTGTGAGTGTGGCTGTGTGTGTGTTTAGATGAGTGTGTTTGTGAGTGTGACTGTGTGTGTTTAGATGAGTGTGTTTGTGAGTGTGACTGTGTGTGTTTAGATGACTGTGTTTGTGAGTGTGACTGTGTGTGTTTAGATGAGTGTGTTTGTGAGTGTGACTGTGTGTGTTTAGATGAGTGTGAGTGTGACTGTGTGTGTTTAGATGAGTGTGTTTGTGAGTGTGACTGTGTGTGTTTAGATGACTGTGTTTGTGAGTGTGACTGTGTGTGTTTAGATGAGTGTGAGTGTGACTGTGTGTGTTTAGATGAGTGTGAGTGTGACTGTGTGTGTTTAGATGAGTGTGTTTGTGAGTGTGACTGTGTGTGTTTAGATGACTGTGTTTGTGAGTGTGACTGTGTGTGTTTAGATGAGTGTGTTTGTGAGTGTGACTGTGTGTGTTTAGATGAGTGTGAGTGTGGCTGTGTGTGTGTTTAGATGAGTGTGTTTGTGAGTGTGACTGTGTGTGTTTAGATGACTGTGTTTGTGAGTGTGACTGTGTGTGTTTAGATGACTGTGTTTGTGAGTGTGACTGTGTGTGTTTAGATGACTGTGTTTGTGAGTGTGACTGTGTGTGTTTAGATGACTGTGTTTGTGAGTGTGACTGTGTGTGTGTTTAGATGAGTGTGAGTGTGACTGTGTGTGTGTTTAGATGAGTGTGTTTGTGAGTGTGACTGTGTGTGTTTAGATGAGTGTGTTTGTGAGTGTGACTGTGTGTGTTTAGATGAGTGTGTTTAGATGAGTGTGTTTGTGAGTGTGACTGTGTGTGTTTAGATGAGTGTGTTTGTGAGTGTGACTGTGTGTGTTTAGATGACTGTGTTTGTGAGTGTGACTGTGTGTGTTTAGATGAGTGTGTTTGTGAGTGTGACTGTGTGTGTTTAGATGAGTGTGAGTGTGGCTGTGTGTGTGTTTAGATGAGTGTGTTTGTGAGTGTGACTGTGTGTGTTTAGATGAGTGTGTTTGTGAGTGTGACTGTGTGTGTTTAGATGACTGTGTTTGTGAGTGTGACTGTGTGTGTTTAGATGACTGTGTTTGTGAGTGTGACTGTGTGTGTTTAGATGACTGTGTTTGTGAGTGTGACTGTGTGTGTTTAGATGACTGTGTTTGTGAGTGTGACTGTGTGTGTGTTTAGATGAGTGTGAGTGTGACTGTGTGTGTGTTTAGATGAGTGTGTTTGTGAGTGTGACTGTGTGTGTTTAGATGAGTGTGTTTGTGAGTGTGACTGTGTGTGTTTAGATGAGTGTGTTTAGATGAGTGTGTTTGTGAGTGTGACTGTGTGTGTTTAGATGAGTGTGTTTGTGAGTGTGACTGTGTGTGTTTAGATGACTGTGTTTGTGAGTGTGACTGTGTGTGTTTAGATGAGTGTGTTTGTGAGTGTGACTGTGTGTGTTTAGATGAGTGTGAGTGTGGCTGTGTGTGTGTTTAGATGAGTGTGTTTGTGAGTGTGACTGTGTGTGTTTAGATGACTGTGTTTGTGAGTGTGACTGTGTGTGTTTAGATGAGTGTGTTTGTGAGTGTGACTGTGTGTGTTTAGATGAGTGTGAGTGTGACTGTGTGTGTTTAGATGAGTGTGTTTGTGAGTGTGACTGTGTGTGCTTAGATGAGTGTGAGTGTGACTGTGTGTGTGTTTAGATGTGTGTTTGTGAGTGTGACTGTGTGTGTTTAGATGACTGTGTTTGTGAGTGTGACTGTGTGTGTTTAGATGAGTGTGAGTGTGACTGTGTGTGTTTAGATGAGTGTGAGTGTGACTGTGTGTGTTTAGATGAGTGTGTTTGTGAGTGTGACTGTGTGTGTTTAGATGACTGTGTTTGTGAGTGTGACTGTGTGTGTTTAGATGAGTGTGTTTGTGAGTGTGACTGTGTGTGTTTAGATGAGTGTGAGTGTGGCTGTGTGTGTGTTTAGATGAGTGTGTTTGTGAGTGTGACTGTGTGTGTTTAGATGAGTGTGTTTGTGAGTGTGACTGTGTGTGTTTAGATGAGTGTGTTTGTGAGTGTGACTGTGTGTGTTTAGATGACTGTTTGTGAGTGTGACTGTGTGTGTTTAGATGAGTGTGTTTGTGAGTGTGACTGTGTGTGTTTAGATGAGTGTGTTTGTGAGTGTGACTGTGTGTGTGTGTGTGTGTGTGTGTATGTGTGTTCAGATGAGTGTGTTTGTGAGTGTGACTGTGTGTGTTTGTGAGTGTGACTGTGTGTGTTTAGATGACTGTGTTTGTGAGTGTGACTGTGTGTGTTTAGATGACTGTGTTTGTGAGTGTGACTGTGTGTGTGTTTAGATGAGTGTGAGTGTGACTGTGTGTGTGTTTAGATGAGTGTGTTTGTGAGTGTGACTGTGTGTGTTTAGATGAGTGTGTTTGTGAGTGTGACTGTGTGTGTTTAGATGAGTGTGTTTGTGAGTGTGACTGTGTGTGTTTAGATGACTGTGTTTGTGAGTGTGACTGTGTGTGTTTAGATGAGTGTGTTTGTGAGTGTGACTGTGTGTGTTTAGATGAGTGTGAGTGTGGCTGTGTGTGTGTTTAGATGAGTGTGAGTGTGGCTGTGTGTGTGTTTAGATGAGTGTGTTTGTGAGTGTGACTGTGTGTGTTTAGATGAGTGTGTTTGTGAGTGTGACTGTGTGTGTTTAGATGACTGTGTTTGTGAGTGTGACTGTGTGTGTGTTTAGATGAGTGTGAGTGTGACTGTGTGTGTGTTTAGATGAGTGTGTTTGTGAGTGTGACTGTGTGTGTTTAGATGAGTGTGTTTAGATGAGTGTGTTTGTGAGTGTGACTGTGTGTGTTTAGATGAGTGTGTTTGTGAGTGTGACTGTGTGTGTTTAGATGACTGTGTTTGTGAGTGTGACTGTGTGTGTTTAGATGAGTGTGTTTGTGAGTGTGACTGTGTGTGTTTAGATGAGTGTGAGTGTGGCTGTGTGTGTGTTTAGATGAGTGTGTTTGTGAGTGTGACTGTGTGTGTTTAGATGACTGTGTTTGTGAGTGTGACTGTGTGTGTTTAGATGAGTGTGTTTGTGAGTGTGACTGTGTGTGTTTAGATGAGTGTGAGTGTGACTGTGTGTGTTTAGATGAGTGTGTTTGTGAGTGTGACTGTGTGTGTTTAGATGACTGTGTTTGTGAGTGTGACTGTGTGTGTTTAGATGAGTGTGAGTGTGACTGTGTGTGTTTAGATGAGTGTGAGTGTGACTGTGTGTGTTTAGATGAGTGTGTTTGTGAGTGTGACTGTGTGTGTTTAGATGACTGTGTTTGTGAGTGTGACTGTGTGTGTTTAGATGAGTGTGTTTGTGAGTGTGACTGTGTGTGTTTAGATGAGTGTGAGTGTGGCTGTGTGTGTGTTTAGATGAGTGTGTTTGTGAGTGTGACTGTGTGTGTTTAGATGACTGTTTGTGAGTGTGACTGTGTGTGTTTAGATGAGTGTGTTTGTGAGTGTGACTGTGTGTGTTTAGATGAGTGTGTTTGTGAGTGTGACTGTGTGTGTTTAGATGAGTGTGTTTGTGAGTGTGACTGTGTGTGTTTAGATGAGTGTGAGTGTGGCTGTGTGTGTGTTTAGATGAGTGTGTTTGTGAGTGTGACTGTGTGTGTTTAGATGAGTGTGAGTGTGGCTGTGTGTGTGTTTAGATGAGTGTGTTTGTGAGTGTGACTGTGTGTGTTTAGATGACTGTGTTTGTGAGTGTGACTGTGTGTGTTTGTGAGTGTGACTGTGTGTGTTTAGATGACTGTGTTTGAGTGTGACTGTGTGTGTTTAGATGAGTGTGTTTGTGAGTGTGACTGTGTGTGTTTGTGAGTGTGACTGTGTGTGTTTAGATGAGTGTGAGTGTGACTGTGTGTGTTTAGATGAGTGTGAGTGTGACTGTGTGTGTTTAGATGAGTGTGAGTGTGACTGTGTGTGTTTAGATGAGTGTGAGTGTGACTGTGTGTGTTTAGATGAGTGTGAGTGTGACTGTGTGTGTGTTTAGATGAGTGTGTTTGTGAGTGTGACTGTGTGTGTGTTTAGATGAGTGTGTTTGTGAGTGTGACTGTGTGTGTGTGTTTAGATGAGTGTGTTTGTGAGTGTGACTGTGTGTGTTTAGATGAGTGTGTTTGTGAGTGTGACTGTGTGTGTTTAGATGAGTGTGTTTGTGAGTGTGACTGTGTGTGTTTAGATGAGTGTGTTTGTGAGTGTGACTGTGTGTGTTTGTGAGTGTGACTGTGTGTGTTTAGATGAGTGTGAGTGTGACTGTGTGTGTTTAGATGAGTGTGAGTGTGACTGTGTGTGTTTAGATGAGTGTGAGTGTGACTGTGTGTGTTTAGATGAGTGTGAGTGTGACTGTGTGTGTTTAGATGAGTGTGAGTGTGACTGTGTGTGTGTTTAGATGAGTGTGTTTGTGAGTGTGACTGTGTGTGTGTTTAGATGAGTGTGTTTGTGAGTGTGACTGTGTGTGTGTGTTTAGATGAGTGTGTTTGTGAGTGTGACTGTGTGTGTTTAGATGAGTGTGTTTGTGAGTGTGACTGTGTGTGTTTAGATGAGTGTGTTTGTGAGTGTGACTGTGTGTGTTTAGATGACTGTTTGTGAGTGTGACTGTGTGTGTTTAGATGAGTGTGAGTGTGACTGTGTGTGTTTAGATGAGTGTGAGTGTGACTGTGTGTGTTTAGATGAGTGTGAGTGTGACTGTGTGTGTTTAGATGAGTGTGAGTGTGACTGTGTGTGTTTAGATGAGTGTGAGTGTGACTGTGTGTGTTTGTGAGTGTGACTGTGTGTGTTTAGATGAGTGTGAGTGTGACTGTGTGTGTTTAGATGAGTGTGAGTGTGACTGTGTGTGTTTAGATGAGTGTGAGTGTGACTGTGTGTGTTTAGATGAGTGTGAGTGTGACTGTGTGTGTTTAGATGAGTGTGAGTGTGACTGTGTGTGTTTAGATGAGTGTGAGTGTGACTGTTTGTGTTTAGATGAGTGTGAGTGTGACTGTGTGTGTTTAGATGAGTGTGAGTGTGACTGTGTGTGTTTAGATGAGTGTGAGTGTGACTGTGTGTGTTTGTGAGTGTGACTGTGTGTGTTTAGATGAGTGTGAGTGTGACTGTGTGTGTTTAGATGAGTGTGAGTGTGACTGTGTGTGTGTTTAGATGAGTGTGAGTGTGACTGTGTGTGTGTTTAGATAAGTGTGAGTGTGACTGTGTGTGTGTTTAGATGAGTGTGTTTGTGAGTGTGACTGTGTGTGTGTTTAGATGAGTGTGTTTGTGAGTGTGACTGTGTGTGTGTGTTTAGATGAGTGTGTTTGTGAGTGTGACTGTGTGTGTTTAGATGAGTGTGTTTGTGGGTGTGACTGTGTGTGTTTAGATGAGTGTGTTTGTGAGTGTGACTGTGTGTGTGTTTAGATGAGTGTGTTTGTGAGTGTGACTGTGTGTGTTTAGATGAGTGTGTTTGTGGGTGTGACTGTGTGTGTTTAGATGAGTGTGTTTGTGAGTGTGACTGTGTGTGTTTAGGTGAGTGTGGCTGTGTGTGTGTTTAGATGAGTGTGTTTGTGAGTGTGACTGTGTGTGTTTAGATGACTGTTTGTGAGTGTGACTGTGTGTGTTTAGATGAGTGTGTTTGTGAGTGTGACTGTGTGTGTTTAGATGAGTGTGTTTGTGAGTGTGACTGTGTGTGTTTAGATGAGTGTGTTTGTGAGTGTGACTGTGTGTGTTTAGATGAGTGTGTTTGTGAGTGTGACTGTGTGTGTTTAGATGAGTGTGTTTGTGAGTGTGACTGTGTGTGTTTAGATGAGTGTGTTTGTGAGTGTGACTGTGTGTGTTTAGATGACTGTGTTTGTGAGTGTGACTGTGTGTGTTTAGATGACTGTGTTTGTGAGTGTGACTGTGTGTGTTTAGATGAGTGTGTTTGTGAGTGTGACTGTGTGTGTTTAGATGAGTGTGTTTGTGAGTGTGACTGTGTGTGTTTAGATGACTGTGTTTGTGAGTGTGACTGTGTGTGTTTAGATGACTGTGTTTGTGAGTGTGACTGTGTGTGTTTAGATGACTGTGTTTGTGAGTGTGACTGTGTGTGTTTAGATGAGTGTGTTTGTAAGTGTGACTGTGTGTGTTTAGATGACTGTGTTTGTGAGTGTGACTGTGTGTGTTTAGATGAGTGTGTTTGTAAGTGTGACTGTGTGTGTTTAGATGACTGTGTTTGTGAGTGTGACTGTGTGTGTTTAGATGACTGTGTTTGTGAGTGTGACTGTGTGTGTTTAGATGAGTGTGTTTGTAAGTGTGACTGTGTGTGTTTAGATGACTGTGTTTGTGAGTGTGACTGTGTGTGTTTAGATGACTGTGTTTGTGAGTGTGACTGTGTGTGTTTGTGAGTGTGACTGTGTGTGTTTAGATGAGTGTGTTTGTGAGTGTGACTGTGTGTGTTTAGATGACTGTGTTTGTGAGTGTGACTGTGTGTGTGTTTAGATGACTGTGTTTGTGAGTGTGACTGTGTGTGTTTAGATGAGTGTGTTTGTGAGTGTGACTGTGTGTGTTTGTGAGTGTGACTGTGTGTGTTTAGATGAGTGTGTCTGTGAGTGTGACTGTGTGTGTGACTGTGTAATTAATGTTTTTATCTCTGTCTTGACACACACACACACACACACACACACACACACACACACACACACACACACACACACACACACACACTCAAACACACAAACACACTGTTAGTGTTAAGATGGTTCTCACACTGTTTCACACACATTCCTCTGTCTGTTCTGTGTCTATAGGATATATATGATGTTAATATGTAAGTTATACAGGAAGTCTTTATCCACACATCTCGGGTTAGCATATCCACACATCTCGGGTTAGCATATCCACACATCTCGGGTTAGCATATCCACACATCTCGGGTTAGCATATCCACACATCTCGGGTTAGCATATCCACACATCTCGGGTTAGCATATCCACACATCTCGGGTTAGCATATCCACACATCTCGGGTTAGCATATCCACACATCTCGGGTTAGCATATCCACACATCTCGGGTTAGCATATCTACACACCTCGGGTTAGCATATCTACACAGCGTTAGTATATCTACACACCTCGGGTTAGCATATCCACACATCTCGGGTTAGCATATCTACACAGCGTTAGTATATCCACACATCTCGGGTTAGCATATCCACACATCTCGGGTTAGCATATCTACACATCTCGGGTTAGCATATCTACACATCTCGGGTTAGCATATCTACACAGGGTTAGTATATCTACACATCTCGGGTTAGCATATCCACACACCTCGGGTTAGCATATCCACACACCTCGGGTTAGCATATCCACACACCTCGGGTTAGCATATCTACACACCTCGGGTTAGTATATCTACACATCTCGGGTTAGTATATCTACACAGGGTTAGAATATCTACACACCTCGGGTTAGTATATCTACACACCTCGGGTTAGTATATTCACACACCTCGGGTTAGTATATCCACACACCTCGGGTTAGTATATCCACACACCTCGGGTTAGTATATCCACACACCTCGGGTTAGTATATCCACACACCTCGGGTTAGCATATCCACACACCTCGGGTTAGCATATCCACACACCTCGGGTTAGTATATCCACACATCTCGGGTTAGCATATCCACACACCTCGGGTTAGCATATCCACACACCTCGGGTTAGCATATCCACACACCTCGGGTTAGCATATCCACACACCTCGGGTTAGCATATCCACACACCTCGGGTTAGCATATCCACACACCTCGGGTTAGCATATCCACACACCTCGGGTTAGCATATCCACACACCTCGGGTTAGCATATCCACACACCTCGGGTTAGCATATCCACACACCTCGGGTTAGCATATCCACACACCTCGGGTTAGCATATCCACACACCTCGGGTTAGCATATCCACACACCTCGGGTTAGCATATCCACACACCTCGGGTTAGCATATCCACACACCTCGGGTTAGCATATCCACACACCTCGGGTTAGCATATCCACACACCTCGGGTTAGTATATCCACACACCTCGGGTTAGCATATCCACACACCTCGGGTTAGCATATCCACACACCTCGGGTTAGCATATCCACACACCTCGGGTTAGCATATCCACACACCTCGGGTTAGTATATCTACACACCTCGGGTTAGTATATCCACACACCTAAACAGGAAACAGCTTTAGGTCAGCTTTTCTTTCCAGTGTGAATATATACTTCTGTTGCCTGCAATAAACTGAAGAAGAACATTGCTCCATTCTGGATGCTCTGATTCTTCCCTGATCAGAAGAGACACCACGGGCATCATAGATCACATGGGAAACCTCTCCAAGAAATAAGTTTCGTTTGGGCATAATAAAAATATAACACACAAACACACACACACACACATATACATATATATATATATATATATATATATATATATATATATATATATATATATATATATATATATACACACTTATATACTCATACACACACTAATATGCATACACTCACACCTACACACATACAATTCTCTCTCTCTCTCTCTCTCTCTCTCTCTCTCTCTCTCTCTCTCTCTCTCTCTGTCTGTCTGTCTGTCTGTCTGAGGATCCAGTGTGATCACTGTTCCTGCTCCTCTTCCCTCCTCTGATCTTCCCACTTTGTCCTGGTCTGCCTCTGGATGATGTTTTCTTCATTTGGAGGTGACTCTGTGCAGCTGGAGATGTTTCTCATCAACACCTTGGGTGGTTCCATGAAATTCCGGAGAAGAACAGGAGCTTTGAGGATGGATTTGGACTGTAATTAATATCAACAGTCTGCTACACTGACTCAGGACTACAGTTTGCTGTGATCTCCATCACTGCACCTCAACATCGTTTATCTGTAATAAATGGACATTCGGTGGAACCCAGATGAGGATGAGGTTCCCTCTTGAGTCTGGTTCCTCTCAAGGTTTCTTCCTTCTGCATCTCAGGGAGTTTTTCCTTCACCACAGTCTCCACCGACTTGTTCATCAGGGACAAACTTACACTTATAAACAACATCTTCATTTTTATCTCCACATTATCTGTGTAAAGCTGCTCTGAGACCATGTTCATTATTAAAATTGCAACACAAATAAACATGAATTTAATTTAATTGATTGACGTTAAAACATCTTTGTGATGAACAAATGTTGTGAAAATAAAACGTGTCGGTGCAGGGGTTGAGATGTGGTGTGAGGACTGTTAAAGACTCACACATACACATACTTACACACTCACTC
>NC_139579.1:519864-532364 GCF_946808225.1 Silurus aristotelis
AGGAGAGGAGGATTTGAGAAGAGATTGAAGGATATTATTGATAAAAGACGGATATGAAAAGACTGAGTGGGGAAGATAAAGACAGGAGAAAATCAGATGTAGGAATGGCAAAAGCCAGGAGAAGACTGAGAGGTGAAAGGAGGAAGTATTAGCAGGAGATTGGGTGGATGTTTGAAGGAAAGGAAGACACCAACTGGATAAAATCCAAGTATTAGGTGGAGGACAGAAGGATGGTGTGTTGAGCCGTTGAGCTTTGGTAGATCAGTAGTACAATGGTGGTGAATAGAGAACGCTGTTCTTTATGCTGTAGGCCAACATAACACTGCAGACCAACACCAGGAACTAGCAGAAAAATGGGAAGAGAGAGAGAGAGAGAGAGAGAGAGAGAGAGAGAGAGAGAGAGAGAGAGAGAGAGAGAGGTGAAAACCAGAAGAAAAAACCCAGAAGATCAAAGTTTAGTGAATAAAAAAAGAAGAAAATTCCACTAATCCCGCTCTAAACATCATCTCAAACAGAAGGGAAGTACAGAGGAAAGACTTGTCTGCTTTGAGACAGATCAGACTTGTTCAGCCACAGTGGTGTAGGATGGAGGAGAGAAAGAAGGGACAGTGGAGCAGATGGTAAAGGAGGAGGGAGAACAGGGACTGGTGGAGAGAGGGATGTAGGGGGGAGAAGTGGGGACAGGGCGGGACAGCTGCTGGCAAATAAAACCAGCACACACAGTAACTGCGATCTACACAACGCAAGAAACAGGGACAGACAGACAGACAGAGGTCACAGGTGAAGAAGACAGAAAGAGAGAGACAGAGAGAGAGACACAGAGAGACAGTGTGATTGTACAGTCTAAATGTCTTACCCCCTTAAACCAGACACTAATTTAAAAATTAAACCGTATTCTAATGTAAACTAAACCCAAATCCCAACCCTGACTAAACCTAATCCTTACTCCAATTAATCCTAATCTCAATTCTGACTAAACCTTAAACCTGACTCTAATTCAGGATGATCCTGTCAATCATGTTCTAAAGATGAAATAATGTCAGTTCTGATTTGTTCTGCTTGAGGATTATTATTATTATTACTACTCACCAGAATGCCAGCAATCACCAGGAAAAAGGTCAGAACTGAAGAGGCCTGCAAGCCACTTGTAATCAGAGACAGGCAACTCTGCACACAGAGGAATTGTAACAATGGGTTTGACAGGCGTGGAGACAGAGGAGGATCCAAATGCTAACTTTATTAAAGAGAGTAGTCTAAACAGGCAGGGTCAACAACAGCAATCAGAATTATCCAAGGGAAGACAAAAGGGTAAGACAGAGAACAGGTAATGGGCATGGCAGGCAGCAATCCTAAACAAGCTAAACGGTCCTAGGTCAAAACCGTGAAAATATGCACACGGAACGTGGAACTACAGGCTGGCATCAACAAAACAAACAACCCGTTACTCAGTCAATACACAGCAAGCTGTAGTTAAGACTGTGTCCCATTTATAGTCTTCCTGCTGGGAACAAGGAAGAGTTGGATATTGGTTCCCAGACAGGGGCTTCTGGAAACTGTAGTCCAAAGTGAAACATTCTTGAAAGGGGTGGTGCACTCTGGTGGTGAGTGGGAGGAATGACTGGGACTGGATACTTTATTGGTATCGACCAAATATTAGTATTTATCCAGCAACACTGTCTGACGAAAAGAGAATCAAAAAAATGACTAGCTTACGTTCCTCAGAAGCATAACCTCATTCAGCTAAGAAATATCAACTCACTTCAGAGCCTCATTTAGCTAATGAGTACCTCAGAACCAAGGTATCCGAAACCAAAGCTGGTTTCGGATCAAATGGCTACTTAATGCAGTTGTGTAAAATGAAAATGAAAAATAAAATGATAGAAAACCCTGACTAGCCAAGAGAACACAGATATTCAGTGGGTGGGGCTTACAGAAGAAGTGGAGATAGGAATTCCTAGTATGGAGGTCTGCTGTGGACAGATGTTGGTGTTACCCATGATGGTCTCCATGGTTCCTCCCAGGCCACAACAGTCAAACTGTTGACATGTGCACACACACACACACACACGCACACACACACACACACACACACACACACACACACACACACACAGGCAAGTTAGATTATCGGCTATTAAATATACTTGTATATACATGTGTGTGTGTGTGTGTTTGTGTGTGTGTGTGTGTGTGTGTGTGTGTGTGTGTGTGTGTGTGTGTGTAAGTCATACAGCATTGTGAAACAGTTTGAGGAGGAAGGCTCGGATAATGTCTCCTTTGATGATGTACTGGGCGTAGATGGTGGCGTAAAACTCTGCAACGTGGCTTGAGAACTGAATTGAAACACACACACACACACACACACACACACACACACACACACTCAGCCTCCAGCTAAACAAACAAGAGCAGCTTTAATGATGTTACGCTGAAGCTCAGGTACCTCTTTGTTATTAACGAAGGCCACGCCCCCTCCGATGGCGGACGCTGCAGCGAGCAGGAACAGCAGTGAACAGTACTGCAGGGGGAGACATGCACGAGAAAATAAGGTAAATTCTATGATGAGGGATGTCATGACACCATCCAGAGAGTCCCGGCCAACAGGAAGTTCTCCGCAGGTAAAAAAAGAAACGGTGGGAATTTTATCCGGAATTCATTGGTAATTTCTGTATTTAGCCAAAAGTTAGACTTCGTTTACATTTTAAACAATAAAAGTGATGGTGGATTTGTGTTTTACTGTCCAGTTCAGACGTTATTTCTGTTTTACACAGTTATGGAAATACTGCCGAACTGCTGGTGAGATTAATGCTGTGTTTTCACCCTGAGCAGTGGAAATGACCCCGGGTTCATCACCTCTTATCTTTTAGCTTAAGGAGTATACACGCTCGTGTGTGTGTGTGTGTGTGTGTGTGTGTGTGTGTGTTTCTCACCACACTGAGCGTAGATTTATTTTCGCTCCAAGAACCGCAATCTCCAACCACAGCAGTGATGAGAATCACCACAGCAATGGCAATGCACAACCCCAGCACTAAGAGATCGATTAGAAAGGGTTAGATGGATGGATGGATGGATGGATGGATGGATGGATGGATGGATGGATGGATGGATGGATGGATGGATGGATGGATGGATGGATGGATGGATGGATGGATGGATGGATGGACAAAATATTTGGACACATGACTTTTCCACCCATACATGCTTCTGACACAGACTGTTAGCCCCACTTCACTAAGTGGCTGAATGAATCTCCACAAGCACACTCCAAAATCTAGTGGAACATCTTCCTAGAAAATTGAAGCTTATTATGAGAGAAAATGGAGATGAAATGGGGAATGTAATGATAAAAAAGAAACACAGCACTCTGATGCTCAGGTGTCCACCATAGTCTGGCCATGTAGTATATATAGATGTGGGATTTAATAAGGAAGAGAACGTACTGAAGATGAAATGGTTTGTCTGCAGGTTCCCGGGAATGTCGGCACTTAAGCGCAGATACAATGCTCCTGCTAACAGCCCTAGACCCAGCAACTGAGAGAAGGGAAGAGACAGAGTTAAACCTTTAAACCCTTTAAAGATCATTTTTCATCATTAGGAATATGAATATTAATAAGTTGCTTACACTGAAGAGGATGTTGAACAGGATGACGATCCATTTGCAGATCTGTCCACATCCACTTAACGCCATGATGATTACAGCTGCTGTCACACACCTGAGGGCAGAGGACACATAATCAGCATCACTCATTAAGACTTTATTACAGTTTAATCAGCACTGAATTTTATGCTATTTTAAGCTGCAAACACGTTTATCAAAACAATATCTATCACTAACTACACAAATATAACACTAATAGAAACATTTAGTGAGGGGCAGACTGGGCATCAGATGAGGAATCAGTGACACTCATTTCTGCTCCACCCTAAACCAGGTTCTGGAACCAGTTTAAAGCAAGAACTTTTCTTGGTAATGAAACAATAGAAACTTCATTCAGCTCCTATGAAAATGGATAAACTGTGCACATAAAAATGGGTTGAAAAAACTATATTTTTGTTAAATACATCACTGAATATTCCCTTTTCTAAACCATAAAGTCAAAGCAGCACACCTTCAAAAAAAACACAAAGAACAAGCTAGCTTGAGAAACCCCACAAGTGGGTCCATGGTAGTTTCCTGAGTGATAGACACATCTGTGGACTGTTTCAACTTTTTTTCAGTTCCTGCACTGCAGATAAACCAACAAACTCAGAATCTTCACGTGGAACTCACGTGGAACAATATTTCAAAAAGAAGATGTTAAATCAGATCTGAGTGAATACATTGTACCCTTCCTTCTAAACCAATCTAACCACAGCTTGCGCAAATAGGATGGAAACCACACGAATGCTCGTACACGCAACAGAACAAAACCAGAGGAGGAGGGTGTTTCCATCCCTGACAACAACAACGTAGCAAAACACTCAGCAGCTCCACAGTCAAAATCATTCTTTCATCTGCATGCATCCTTCCGTTATTTAGATTTCTCTGATATATCCGTAATGTGACAATCATTTATACTTTTTATCCATTTAGAGCTACATTTAGCATTCTCACTTCCGATATAGCAGCTATATTAATATTAAAATACATTTTAATATTTAAATAAGACTGAAAGGTGCTCGTCTTCCTTCTGAGCTAATCCTAAACTAGATTTGACTACCAGATCCATCGTTCTGATCGCCGTGGGCAGTACCTGACACCCGGGTAGAATGATATGTACAAATGTCATTCTCCCTTCCTCTTTTCCACTCCAGCAGAAATCTAAAAACACTTTTTCAGACAGCAAAAAAGAATCCAAAATTAGACTTCCAGATTAATCGAAAACATTGTAAAGAATAAACTCCACCTTGGTCTGAACCTAAACCACCAAAATGTGTGGTTATTGAAAGCAGTGTTTTACGGTCAACTTTTCTAGCCTGCAGAGGTGATGAATACGAGTGGGTTTAATACTTCAGTAATGAGTAAGTAATTCCTAATCAAACACCAAAAGAACAAAACTTGGCAGTAAATACGTCTTCCCTCGTCCGTTATTTCCTCCATAAATATAAGTGTTCGATTCTACAAAAGCTTGCTCAGAAACACATTCTGTCTTTTTGTTTTGGAATGTTTTGGGTTCAGCCTTCCTGTAACCCTGATGTAACATTTGCAGTTATAAGAACCTTCAATTGTTTTGTCTGAAATGTTTTGTAGAGAAAACATGCTGCAACCTGCTGAACAGAACCTGCTGAACACATCACCGAACTGAGCAATGCACAATGACAAAGCAGTAAAACTTTGTGTGTGAATTTGTGGGAAGAAATGAAATGTGAAGTGAGAGATTAAAGATTCTGCAGTACCTTCTGGTTGTTTTTAAAAATCATACCTTAAAACTTTCCATTACACACCAGAGTTCACCAGAGTTCTTAAAAACCAATCACTGACCACCAGAGTTCTTAAAAACCAATCACTGACCACCAGAGTTCTTAAAAACCAATCACTGACCACCAGAGGGCTAAAAAACCAATCCCTGACCACCAGAGTTGTTAAAAACCAAAAACTGACCACCAGAGTTGTTAACTACCCCCCACTGTTATTGGGTTAACATTCTCTTAATGGTGACGTTTCTTCACCTGACATCACCTTCCCTATGTTCTGTATGGTTCTGTGTTTACAGGAAATAGACTCAGATCAGTTTCTGTTCTGCTCCTCATGGTGGATACAATCATCACTTTCTGACGTCTACTGCAACTAGACTTCTACTTCTCTCTCTCTCTCTCTCTCTCTCTCTCTCTCTCTCTCTATATATATATATATATATATATATATATATATATATATATATAGATATAGATATAGATATATATATTTCTATGCTCTCTTCCTGCTTCTCTCTCTCCCTTTCAATCTCTTTCATTCTTTTTTCTCCCTCTCTCTCCCCCATTCTCTTTTCTCTATCTGTTTATTTTTCTTCTCTCTCTCTCTCTCTCTCTCTCTCTCTCTCTCTCTCTCTCTCTCTGCCTTCATATCTCTCATCATCTCTCCCCGTTTCCTTCGCCCTCATTCTCTCTCTCATATTTCTCTCACTCCATCTTTCATTCTTTGTCCCATTCTCTTTCTTTCCCTCTCTCACTCATTTTCTCTCTTCCCTTCTCTCACCCATTCTTTCTTTCCCCATCGTTCTCTCACCCCCCCCCCCTCCTCCCCCCTCTCAGCACCAGGTAATGGGCCGTGTTTCAAACCGTGTCTCCACAGTGCAGATGTTCAGAGGCGGTTGTGTCCTAATCCTCCCTGGAGACACACTTTATCCTTCACTACTCTGGGACATGGCCCCTTTTGTTGAAGCTTTTAACGTCGCTGTTAGCTGAAAACACACACACACACACACACACACACGTCGCCTTTACACATGAACCCGGTTGAGTCGCGTGCGCTCTGTTACTTACCGACCTGAAAGTCTGGAGTTTTGCTCTGCTAATGTATGCGCTCGCGTGCGACTGTTTTTTTTTTTATCTCTGTGTGCTCTTTACTGCAGCTGCAGAGTGTGTGATCTGTTCAGAAACACACACACACACACACACACACACACACACACACTGTGATTGGTCATGTCTGGTGGGGTGGGGTGAAGGAGTGTTTCAGAGGAAAATGAAAGCGATCTCAGAAGTGAAACTGTCCTTAAAGAAGAAAAAGCAGGTTTTAGTTGGTTTGGGATTCACAATGTGTGTGTGTGTGTGTGTGTGTGTGTGTGTGTGTGTGTGTGTGTGTGCCGCGGTGTTCCTCACACATTCCAACATCATTCATATAATTACTATACAGTCATTATTAATACTGCCCCCTGCTACACTGCTATTACAGCTTATCTCCTTACACACACACACACACACACACACACACACACACACACACACACACACACACACACACACACTAGTTTTTATGTATTAAGTGGACTTGGTCTGGCAAACAAGTTGTAGCATGGTTTAAAGGAACTCATCTTTTTCCTTGTGCTATGGTGAATAAATAAATAAATAAATAAATAAATAAATAAATAAATAAATAAATAAATAAATAAATAAAACAGAATTCCTCTACACAAATGTCCTCCCCCCGACAAAAGTAGTGTTTGTAAGGACATACCAGCTTTATCTGGACACTGGTTTAACAATACACCAACTACTATGTGGCCCTCAGAAAAAAGGTTTGATTGCAGCTGATCTAAGATGTTCTGGATTTTGAGCACCAAACTGAGATGTAGTATTTCTGGTTCCTGTAATGGTTCCTGTAATGGCAGAAAAAAGAAGCAGTTTTTATTCACTAACACACATTCCTTTCTTTTACTGAGGAAAAGTTTCAGTGCATCCACCATGTATTTTTTTCTCTTATCTAAACTCTGCTGAAGTGGCTGCAAAGTTTCTGTTTCTGAAGAACAGCATTATCTCTGTCCTGGAAGCTTTTTACTAGCATTTCTGATACTTCTCCATCACTTGTAATGGAGAAATAGAATTATTCTTACAAGTTTGGTTTTCGCAAGCTCTGCATAACTGTGTGGTGATGGCGCTTTGCTCATGTTTCCAAATGACGTCTCTGCAGTTGTCTCAAGGTGTTTGTGAAGAACATCATGAGTAAATGGCAGAGTCATTGGGTTGGTAAATTTTGCTTCACCTAGTGTGGGAAATGAGCTCTGACCACTGTATGGTATACAGATTTTTACATTTCTGGGTTGACTTGATTAGCTCTTTATCCTCTGCCATTAAAGCTCTACAATACAAGAACTCACAAACCTTTTGTAAAGTTTGCCCCAATTTTAATGCTAGGCTTGGAGTTTGGTAACAGTTCCTTTCTTCGTCATAGCCAGACACAGTCTTGACAGCTTGAACAACATTTGGAAAGTTGGCAGGTTTTACAGCTTCCTCAAGGTTGTGCATGCAAGACTCACTGCGCAGAGCTGGTGAAAAATCTTCAGATTTCACGAAGCTTCTGACGGATATATTTATGCTTGGTGGTGTCATTTCCATGTTTATTAAAAAAAGACTGTGCTAATTGAAGGATGCAAAAGTCATTCCATAATGAAGAGGCAACCTCATCTTGCTTCATTAAGCTTAGGAGCTTCCATACCCCTGGAGATATCTGTTGTGGGAATGTAGACTCTGCAATGGCTGCCAAACCCAAAACCCTGGTCCTACCCTGGTGTTCACTGAGATTCTAGGGTTAGGGTTAGGGTTCAGGAACATGTTCCTGGGTTTAAAGAACATGTTCTTACATGCTGCCATAGATTTTTACAAACAAACATCACTTTTCGCTGTACTAGGTGCTATGCAATGCGTAAACTCTTCTTACTTTAAGCATCCCAGTTCCTTTCTTTACCACATTAAAATTATGCTGATAGATGTCCCTGTTTCTAAGTTTCTCCAGCAGTACTTTACCTTCTTTTGAGTTCTTTGGCAATGACATTGCTTTTGCAACCTCAACTTCTGCCATATGTGTTTTTTCAAATAGCGAGAGACTTTGACTGTGGTTTTCCACAGATGTAACAAGAACTTACAGAAGAAATTACAGACACTCATCAGCTATAGCCACTTTATCTACCATTAAGGATTCCTCAATATCTCCATGTAAATCACTTCCACCAACTGCCTCTTCTATTTCCAAGAGGTGTTTGCTTGTAGGTGTACTAGTGACTGCATTTGAAAGAATGAAACTGTCTGATCCACTGCCTGATGCTGCGACATTTGATATTCTTTGGGTTTCTGACACTCGTTAACCGGAACTTTCGCTGAAAGATTATCTGAGCATTGTGCAAAGCTTGCTTCATCAGACTCTAAATCAGTCAACTGTTCCTCATCAAGTAAATCAGGTTCTTCACAAGAGCCTTATCTGGTGTTTAAACACATTTTGCTCTTGTTTGCAACATCAGGAATCTTGAAATAGATAGTGTTGGAACTCAGAACCCGTCTCTGAGCAGACAAATCACGGGTGGATTCTTTGTTGCAGTTGATTCCCAATATAACACTCTTAATAATAATAATACAATTAAATCGCTCATAGAAGCTGGTCACTCAATCACATCAAAATGATCAAGCACACACACACACACACACACACACACACACACACACACACATTCATATTTATACCCTGGGGTCACATGACACCTTTATTTCTTTTCATTCTTCCCCTTATTTCTTTTCACCTTCTTTTTCTTGTATTGTCCACTTCCCCATCTCTCTGAAACTCGCTTCTCCACCCCTTCCTGTGATTCCATAGTTAAGTTTCCTGTTCACCTCCATTACCCTTATTTTCAGCCTTTCTCTGTTATAATTAATAAGTATTTGTATAAAACCTTCACTCCCTCAGGTACAGCTTCATCTGCAGTGTGGAAGTCTTCTGCTTTGATTCTCTTTATAATGCTGTTTATTTTTACACTGTCATTGAATCAAACTGATATTCTTTAACTTCACTTGTCTATTGGTATATGTTTAACTGTATTGTTCTGCTTGGTTATGTTAGTAACTATGTCATACTTCATTCGTACTTTCTGAACTGACTGTTACAGAGTGTGTTGAGCTTCACAGAGATAACATTCATAAACTTGTTACTTTTGTTGCTACATGCACTTATTAATTTGATCTTTTTAGTCATTGTGATTTCACCCTTTTACATCATATCTCTGTTGGTTTCTTTATTCAGCTTTAACTCACAGACGTTCTAACCCCCCCCCCCCCCAAAACCCCCGCCGCCTCTGCTTTCTGAGTGAGGGAACTTGTGTGCGCGCGTGTGTGTGTGCGCGCGTGTGTGTGTGTGTGTGTGTGTGTGTGTGTGTGTATGTGTGCAATGTAATGATCTCATTGTTAACTAATTTGGTTATTTTTCCAGTAGGTGCTTTTTTCCTTGTAAGCCACAAAACAGTGACTCAGTCTGTTCTGTAGAGTAACAGCGGTGATCTTCTGACTGTAGAAAAAAAAGATCCAGATGAACAAACCGCCAGCAGGGTGAGGAGCATTTGCAGGACTTTTTGGTCAAAATTTTCCCTCTCAATCTTCCTCCTCAATTAGTGTTTCAACTTTGACAACTTCTGCATATTATAGACTTTAGCCAGAAGAAGATGAACAAGACCAAGGACAAGAAGGAAACAAGACAATTTTATTGAAAATACAAATATTCCTGCATTCTACTCCAATTAATTCCACACAGACATTCACATTACTTCTGCGTTAGTGAGGATGAACATTGGGGATGGACAATGGAGTTGTAGATTGGGGATGGACAGTGGACTGACAGTTAAGTTGTACAGTGGTGAAGGACATTGGGGATGGACAATGGGTATAAATTGTAAGGTGGACATTGGAGATGAACATTGGGGACGGACAGTGGAGGTGGACATTGGGGATGAACAGTGGAAATGGATTTGGAGGTGGACAGGATAGGTGGACAGTACAGTTGAATTGTGAAGGTGGACAGTGGAGGTGGGTATTGGAGATAAATATTGGGGATGGACAGTGGAGGTGGACAATGGAGACGAATTGTGGAGATGGATATTGGAGGTGGATTGTGGAGGTGGATCGTGGAGGTGGACAGTGGAAGTGGATATTGGAGGTGGACAGTGGAGGTGGACTGTGGAGGTGGATATTGGAGGTGGATTGTGGAAGTGGACAGTGGAGGTTAATGGAGAACAGAATATTTAGACTACATTATTTACATGAGCACATTGACTTGCAACATCATGAATTATAAATGATCATAAGTGAGAGTATAAAATAATAATAATGATAATAATAATAATAATAATACTAAAACAAAGACTCTAATATATTCATACATTAAATCAATAAAAGTCTTTTTTATTCAGAAAGGGGGCGTGGCATCTTTTAGGAAAAGGGCCAGAGAGAAAGGCAGAGAGAAGAAAAAAGAGGCGGGATTTAAATTATGCCGTATTTGGCGAGGTCGCTGAGCTCCATGTCTCCGAAGGCCTCCCAGGGGCACACCACCGTGAAATCTGAGTGGGGGGGCAGCAGAGAGGGGGGGAAGAGAAGATAGGTGGAGAAAAGTGGGGAATCAGGATGGGGGTCATTTTTAATAAAAAAAAATTAAAAGGGCAAAGAAAAGAAAAGTGGGGCAAAATAAAGGGTGATGGGAAAAAGTGAGAGGAAATAAAAAAGGTAAATGGAGAGAAAAAGAGTGGGCTGTTAAAACCAGTTTGTACAGTGTGTGTGTGTGTGTGTGTGTGTGTGTGTGTGTGTGTGTGTGTGTGTGTGTGTGTGTGTGGGACATAACTGACAATACATACCTGTGCCGAGCCCTTCCATTCCTGGAATGTCATCACCAAACCTAATAAAACAGAAGTTGCAGTTAGCAAACACACATTAATCTAGAATGGCAATTTCAAGTGTGTGTGTGTGTGTGTGTGTGTGTGTGTGTGTGTGTGTGTGTGTGTGTGTGTGTGTGTGTGTGTGTGTGTGTGTGTGTGTGTGTGTGTAAAACGTACCCTTTCTGGCCAGGTTTAGGTGCCTTGCTCTTAAATGTGCGTGTTTGTCTCTGTTTGAATTTGGGCGGCCCTTTCTTCGGCGTGGTTGGGCCGACTCCGCCTGCTGGAGCTGATAATGCACTTCCTGCAGGGGGTGCAGAGTTCATCCTGATCCTGAGAGAGAGAGAGAAGAGAGAGAGAGAGAGAGAGAGAGAGAGAGAGAGAGAGAGAGAGAGAGAGAGAGAGAGAGATGTTTTTATATCTCCTGCTGCCTGACCTTCAGTGTAAGTTAAATACTAATCTGGATTACACACTACTCTAAGAATTAAGATTTCTGTGTGTGTGTGTGTGTGTGTGTGTGTGTGTGTGTGTGTGTGTGTGTGTGTGTGTGTGTGTGTGTGTGTGTGTGTGTGTGTGTAGGCTGATTGAAGTAGGCAGCAGATGTCATTTACTGGATTACTAAAGATTACTCTGGGCCGGCTCTAGATCTTCCTGAGGAACCTTCACATCCTGTTTTTTTTTTACTTTGAAACCACATTTCAGTCAGTTACAGTAAAATGCAGAGACCTGCTGCTGAGCAAAGTGCTGCTAAAAGCTCTCCATGTGGCATGTAGGCCTCCTCAGCCTCTCCATCTCTGCATATTTAAATCATGACCAAATCCTTCACTCCTTCAACCAATCCCACAATCTTGATTAATCCAAACTAAAAGGTCAAATGTTGCCAGATTGATGATTATAAAGTATGCTAATGTGCTGAGGTTCTCATCCAGCTGCATTTTAAGTAGGTTTTTGAAAACAAACTGTTTAGCCACTATGGCTTCCCAGAAAGACATCATGCGAGATCAGCTTCCATGATTAGCCTCTTATGTACAGTCCTGTAAGTATGGAAAGTATTTTTTTTTATCATAACCACGAGAGTTTCACTTCCTACACTGCTGAGAACAAATCCAAACATTGGTCAGCATGATGCACCTGATTTGAATGCTCTATGAGGTTTGGGTTCTCAGGTCTTTCTCACAA
>NC_139579.1:537364-552364 GCF_946808225.1 Silurus aristotelis
GCTACCCCATGCTAACCATCCCCACATCAATGCAAGTTTTATTCTTGCTGCTACACAAGATTGTGTCCGATCTTTACCAGATTTGGATCGGATCACCTTGCCATTTAATCATTCTGAACTTTCCTCCTACAGTCAGAGAATTCACATCTGTCTGATCACTTTATACACAACATGAGTGAACCTACAAATCACACACGAATTGCTTTGATTAAATGTTATGATTCTGATTTCATGTCATTGATTAGGGAACAGCTGTATTACATCTGTGAATGTGCAGCTCTCAGAGTCTGGGGGCCTGGAACCCGAAAATGATGCTTGCTTCTGAGCAAAAACACCTTCCTGAGAACCAGGTTCATTATGCCCACTAGGTGTCACTGTTGTATGACTGTTTAAACTCTCCATATTTGTATTTGATTATTTTTCGCTACAGGTGATGTAACAGCACTCCTACACCTTTATTACAATTTTCTAACTGTTAGAAAATGTTCCTGCTTTAGACCCTCATCACCATCACCATCATCATCATCATCATCATCACCATAAACATCACCATCATCATCATCACCATCATCATCATCATCAGTACTCACCATCATCATCATCTTCAGTATCATCACCATCATAATCATCACCATTATGTATCTATTATACAGACAGAGACTGAGAGAGACTCCAGTTTAAACACTAAACCTGACTCTAAACTGGACTAAACCTCTGAATGTGATTACTATCAAACCCTGAAACTGACCCTGACTCTCACCTCAGACTGAGGGTACGAGAGAGAATACAGAAACAAAGACAGAAACAAAAGAAAGATGAGGAGTGGAATAAAAAAAAAGAGAAAGATCATGTGAGTTACCACATCTGCTATTTCATCATGGACATTAGATTTATTTATTTAAATACATTGTTATTTGCACTTCTGTTTAGATGCTAACTGCATATCATTGGACCTGTACTTGAACTCTGGACAATCTATTCTCTGTTTTAGGACCTTCATCACCTCTGTATTGTTACTGTGGAAATGATGGTGAATCAGAACGAGTGCATTAATATAAACCTGCAATACTGTCAGAGCTGCTGCTATAGAGAACTAATCACCATCTGACCAATCAGAACTCAGCAACACTGCTGAATATTCCTTTGCTTTTATTATTACTATTATTATTATTACTACTACTATTATTATCATCATTATTATTATTATTATTATTATTATTATTATTATTATTATTATTATTATTACTATTATTATCATTATTATTATTATTATTATTATTATTATTATTATTATTATTATTACTATTATTATCATTATTATTATTATTATTATTATTATTACTATTATTATCATTATTATTATTATTATTATTAGTATTATTATAATTACTATTGTTATTATTATTATTGAAATGTATCTAAAAGATCGAGATGATCACATGGATATAAATTCTATATAAAGGTTTTTTATTTATTACAAATTTTCTGTTAAATCCTGCACACAGCTGAATTCGAGTGTGTGTGTGTGTGTGTGTGTGTGTGTGTGTGTGTGTGTGTGTGTGTGTGTGTGTGTGTGTGTACTTTGTCCTTCTGCACATCTGTTTTACAGATTTTTGTCATGTGTATCGTTACTGCTGTGGGTTTTTTATAGAATCACTACACAATGAGAAACGCTGGAAATAAAAAAACCTTGTTAGTGTGTGCAGCTGATTCTCTACTTAACACACTTCAAAAATACAAACATATCATTCATTATTACACTTAGTCCATCTTTTAACATTTCTTCACCTTATGTGTGTGTGTGTGTGTGTGTGTGTGTGTGTGTGTGTGTGTGTGTGTGTGTGTGTGTGTGTGTGTGTGTGTGTGTGTGGAGGGGGGGGGGGCAGTTTTTCAGATGGCTATAATGGGTCTCTTAAAGGGGAAAACAGCCATTAAATGGGAATGGGGAGTTTGGCAAGACTTTGCAACACATTACACATTAAGCAGTGTGTAATCAGAAACAGGGATCATTAAGTGTCCTGACATTTTGGTTAAGAGGTATTTTGCCTGAATGCAAAATATTGTGTGTGTGTGTGTGTGTGTGTGTGTGTGTGTGTGTGTGTGTGTGTGTGTGTGTGTGTGTGTGTGTGTGTGTGTGTGTGTGTGTGCGCGTGTGTGTGTGTGTGTGTGCGTCATTTCAATTCAATTCCGGTTTCAATTCAATTTAGGTGCCTCCCATTTCTCCTGATCATTGCTGAAATGTTCCTACACCCTGACTGGAGTCTACCTGTGAAAAAGATTATTGATTGGACCTGATTTGGAAAGACACACACTTCTCTGTAAAAGCCCTCACAGCTGACAATGCAGATCAGAGTAAACACCAAGCCATGAGGTCAACGGAACTGCTGCAGAGCTCAGAGACTGGATTGTTGAAGGCACAGATCTGGGAAAAAATCTACAAATATACTCCTGCTGCACAGAAGATTCCCAAGAGCACAGTGGCCTCCATAATTCTCCAAGAGCTGGACACCCAGCCAAACAGAGCAATCGGGGAGAAGGGCCTTAGTAAGAGAGGTGACCAAGAACCTGATGATCACAACCATCAATGCAGCCCTCTCCTCAGTGCAAAACCCACAAAAGCCTGCTTTAGGTTTATCAACAGGCCTCTAAAGGAGTCTTTGAGGAACAAGATTCTCTGGTCAGATAAAACCAAGAATTAACTGTTTGGCATGAATTCTAAACATTGTGTCTGGAGGACACCGGGCACTGCTCATTACCTGCCTAAAACCATCCCAACAGTGAAACATGGTGGTGGCAGCATCTCCTGCTCATGATTCTCATCAGCAGTAGCTAGGCATCTTGTTAGAACTGAAGAAACATCTGGTGGAGTATTGAGCATAGGAACCTGTTATAGTCCGCCCAACATCTGAAGCTGGGGAGATAATTTAGCTTTCAGTAGGACATTGTTGAGTGGCTCTTGAGCAAAACAGTAAATGTTTTATAGTTGCTCAGTCCTGATTTCAGTTTTATTCATTTTATTTGAAAACTGCATTTAAAAAGCATCGCTCAGTCGCTCAGTCGACCTGGGGAACCTGGAGCACATCTGCTTAACTTCTACACTGTGTGCAAATCTGCTGCATATGTATACCAAAAGCACACACACCCAGCCATCTGCATGATGGAGAACATAATGTGATTTAACAGACAAGGCTTCTTCTGTTGCTCCATGGTCTAATTTTGAAGTCTAATGGAGCAGGTTTGGGTGGTGTAGAGGATCAGCATGGGCTCTTTGGCCACTCTGCAGATCCATATGCAGCTCGCTGTTATGCTCTGTGTGTTCAGAGCCAGCATTAACTTCTGTTGGATTGGATCAGACAGGTAAGCCTTCACTTCTCACACGCATCAGTGAGCCTCGAGTGTCCATGACGCCATCACTGTTCTCCTTCATTAAACCACTTTTTCAAAAACTAACCCCTGCATACTGGGAGAAACGCCACCACACCTGCTGTTCTGGAGAAGCTCAGAAGTCACTCAGATCCTTTCACTTGACGATTTGTCCTGCTTCCAACACCTCTACTTTAATAACTGCTGCCTGAAATATCTCACCTCTCTACAGTCATCCCTGCACTGCTCATGGACTCTTCAACAACATCTGTTAAACAACATCTGGTCTGCTGTTCAGTGACTGCTGGAGTTGAAAAGAATGCAGGTGGAAACCTACTGAGATGAGCCAAGGGGAGAGGGGCCAGGTCTTCAAGGTTGGTGTATGTTTGTGTGTGTGTGTGTGTGTGTGTGTGTGTGTGTGTGTGTGTGTGTGTGTGTGTGTGTGTGTAGGTGGCTTCCAAACTTGTACTGATTTTTTACCTTAGATCTCCACCAAAACCACAAACTTTAACCTTCAAAACACACACACACACACACACACACACACACACACACACACACACACACACACACACACACACACACACACACACACACACACACACACACATACACATTTGCTGACAGAGTGTTATATAAAAAACTGCCATGTGTGGTGGCGGCTTCACTGAAAAATCGGAATGTTCACTTGGTACAAAGAAATGCAACCACCCTATCTAACCACACAAACACGCACACACACACACACACACACACACACACACACACACACACACACACACACACACACACACACACGCACAGAGCAGTAACTTCTTTTGCTTGAGATTTAACACACAATATATTTTCTCTCATTCAACTATTCACCCCTAATTCCAAAAAAGTTGGGATACTGTGTAAGATATAAATAAAAACAGAATGCAATGATTTGTGAATCTCATTAACACATTTTATCCGCAGTAGAAAAGAGAAAACATATCACATGTTTACATTGAGAATTTATACCATTTGTATAAAGACCCGTATGTGTCTGATACAGGATTCTAGCTGATCAACAGTCTGTTGTTCATTTCATGATGTCCCAATTGGTAGAAGATTTAGACTGCAGGCAGGTCAGTTCAGCACTCAGACTCGTCTACTACAAAGTCATGCTGTTGTAATAGATGCAGTATGCAGTTAGCATTGTCCTGCTCCAATATACAAGATCTTCCTTGAAAAAGAAATTTTCTGGATGGAAGCATTTGCTGCTCAAAAACCTGTATATAGTATTTAGCAAGTGCAAGCTGCCCATTCTACAGGCACTAATGACCCACCATACCATCAGAGTCAGAGAGTCCCTCTCTTCTTTAGTCCAGAGGATGTGGTGTCCATGAATTACAAAAATAAATTACAATTTTGATTCTTCCAATGAGCCACAGAGCAGTTTTCCACTTTGCCTCAGTACATTGTAAATGAGCTTTGGCCAGAGAGGATGGTGGTGTTTCTGGATCATGTTCATGCATTCTTTTGCATGATAGAGATTTAACCTGCATTTGTGGATGACATGGCAAACTGAATTACATTTATCATTACAGAATCATAACTGTTTTAAATGCAGTGGCCCCTGAGGGCCCAAAGATCACGGCCATCCAGTATTGATTTTCACCCTTGTCCCTTGTGCACAGAGATTTTCTCCAGATTCTTTTAAACTTTTAATGATATGTTCTGTAAATGATGGGTTATTTAAAGTCTTTGCAATTTGATGTTGAGGAACATTATTCTGAAATTGTTCCACAGTTTTGTAGACACAGTCTTTCACAAATCAGTGAAGCTCCGCTTATCTTTACTTCTGAGAGTCTCTGCCTCTCTAAGATACACTATTTATACCCAATCATCTCACTGACCTGCTGCCAATCAACCTCATTAGTTAATAAATGCTTCTCCATCTGTTTTATGTGAATAACGTTTACTTTTTCAAGACTTTTGTTTTCCCGTTCCAGCTTTTTTGAGATGTTGCAGCATCAAATTCATTAAAATTACCAGAGATTTTCTTAAAATGGTACATTTCCTCAGTTTTTTTTAAACATTTGATATGTTTACCATGAATAGAATTAATGAGTCCTTCATCCATTTTATATACAGATGTACCAAAACAATTCAACATCAGTTTGTCCCCGTTGAACCCATACAATTTACATTCCACACTATTCCACACGCATGCACAGTTTGATGAGTCACAGATAGACAAACATGCACCTGCATGAACATTTAAAAATCCAAGATTTAAATCTAAAATGAAACACACACACACACACACACACACACACACACACACACATATACACACACACAAACACACACACACACACACACACACACACACAAACACACACACAAACACACACACAAACACACACACACACAAACACACACACACACACACACAAACACACACACACTTGCATTAAATATTTATACAAAACCCAAGAAACAAATCCTCAGAACAAACTCAGGAAATCTGGATTACTTTGTTATTCACTGCACAAGCTGTGTTTAAAATACGCTCAATGAACTTATTACTGACATATTATCACATTCCTTACACACACACACACACACACACACACACACACACACACACACACACACACACACACATATGCAGACTGATCAGATATAGAAATCTCAAATAGTTGTAATAATTGCAAATATATATATATATAGAGAGAGAGTATTTGTGTGTATGTGTGTGTCTATTTCAGTCTATTTCAGTATGTATGTGTGTGTGTGTGTGTGTGTGTGTGTGTGTGTGTGTGTGTGTGTGTTAAAAAATTACATAATTTTGGAATTCTCTCCAAGTGACTCAGACCCTCCGAATGATGGCACACACACACACACACACACACACACACACGCACGCACGCACGCACGCACGCACACACACACACACACACACACACACACACACACAGGGTGATAGATGCTACATTAACTTGTCCCACTGAGGTGAGAAATACAGACACTGGGACTATTCTTGATCTTCTGTGTGTTATTTTTGTGTTTTATGTTTCAGTCCTTTTTTGTTTGTTTTTTGTCTAGACAGCCTGAAGTAAACAAGTGCGAGGTTCACACACACACACACACACACACACACACACACACACACACACACACACACAACCACACACACACACACACACACACACACACACACAGTGTATCTTTTTCTTCTGAAAGATACAGCATATATATACACACACTTTAAAAAACAAGTGAATGTTCCTTCTGTTTCTATACAACAAACTCATAAATGTAACAATATGAAGATTCACTTTAAACCAACAAATCTATAGATGTCCAGACCTTTTCATTGAAAAGCATTAGCATGAAGAACAGCGTTACACATTTAGCATCCAGACAGGTCGTTTCATCAAACATTCAGCTGAAATATTTTGCGGTTTCTCTTGTAAAATGCTCTAAAGATGTTCTTCACTAGTTGGATATTTTCTTCTTCATCTCAGAGCAGTTCAGTAGGATTTAGGTGCGGTGACTGAGCAGGTGGTTCCATGATAAATATCACTCCAGACGGCTCATCGTCTTGTTGTATGCTGAAGTCGGTTCCAATGAGCCGCAGTCCAGACAGAACTGCATGGTGCTGAAGTATGAAATGGAAGACATGTTGGTTCACTTTCACTTTCTAGAACCTTCCCTGCTCCGAAACAACCCCAAACCATTAAAAAGAAATCTGTTGTTAGGCCTTCACATTCAGCACATGTGGGCTTTTTTAGTGTAAACAACATTGTTACCAATCAGATTGTGACTTCTAGCAGGTGTAATAATGTTTATTCATGTGGACAGTTACACTTTTTTATGATCCGTTTGTAGTGTAATAATACAAATTTTTAAACCTTTTAAATTTACACAAAAACACACTTCATTTCAAATCCTCATGAAAACCCTAATGTACAGAAACACAGGAACCCCGAGGTGATGTGATGAGGTGGATATCCATGCTTCTGCTGGAAATGATGTGTGTGTGTGTGTGTGTTTGTGTGTGTGTGTGTGTGTGTGTGTGTGTGTGTGTGTGTGTGTGTGTGTGATGAGGTGAAAATCGGTGCTTATGTTAGAGATGATGTGTGTGTGTGTGTGTGTGTGTGTGTGTGTGTGTGTGTGTGTGTATGATGATGTATGTGGAGGTGCAGTTGTGGCTCCAGTGAAAGGAGACGTGTTGAATTGTGATCATTGTGTTTGTTGTGTTAGTGATGTTTATTCTCTCTGGATGAGATCCTGTGTGTGATGCAGCTCTGATCTTCTGCACTTCTCTATAAAGCTGATGATTTCTGTAGATGTGGAGTTATAATGATGGGATTAAGAGGTGAATTGATTCAGGTAGGACATCACTGAAGGTCTGGGTGAAATACATGACCTGGTACTGTATATATTTAAAACTCATAAATATACATATGTTCTTGCACAGCATGCTCGGTGTGTGGAGAATATCTTCATGGCGTAGTGTATCGTGCATCGTGAAGGTGAAAGAGGTGTGTATGGAAAAACAAACCATCTTAACATGTGCTGGTGAGAGAGGAAGAAGAAATTCATTTATACTACACACCGTTTCCTCAAAAACATCATTAAAATCATGTGACCTGAGACAGAAGAGAGAGAGAGAGAGAGAGAGAGAGAGAGAGAGAGAGAGAGAGAGAGAGAGAGAGAGAGAACGTTTTGGTGTAATGTTGGTGTTTTTTACCTCAGTCTGGATGTCGTTATGTTTTTACACTTGATTCTGTGTGTGTGTGTGTGTGTGTGTGTGTGTGTGTGTGTGTGTGTGTGTGGGTGTGTGGGTGTGTGGGTGTGTGTGTTTTCTGAAACATGAATAGGGGCAAAGAATTTCCAGAACATTCTTGTGCCTTGAAAAGAGCTCCTGTCTCCCTGAATCTGTCTGTTCATCAACTCTCTGTGTTTATGAAAACACACACACACACACACACACACACACACACACACACACACACATACACACACACACACAAACACACACTTTCACAATAACGATAAGCATCTGCTCCTTTCAATATCAGGTCTTCTGTCTGTTTTGATGTTGAGATTTGTGTGTCTCTGTGTGTGTGTGTGTGTGTGTGTGTGTGTGTGTGTGTGTGTGTGTGTGTGTGTGTGTGTGTGTGTGTGTGTGTGCGAGTGTGTAGTATGTCCTGGCACTACTGTGCCTGTGGAAAGGGTGATATAAGGTCGGAATGACAGGGAAAGAATGGGAGAGTGTGTGTGTGTGTGTGTGTGTGTGTGTGTGTGTGTGTGTGTGTGTGTGTGTGTGTGTGTGTGTGTGTGTGTGTGTGTGTGTGTGTAAAGGGGTGGGGGCTTGAAGGATTTATAAAGGCTCATGAGCTTCTCACAAAGTGCAAAAGAGAGAAGACGAGATAAAAGACACAATTTGTAAATTTCCAACATCATATAGAGGTAAGTGAATTTCACACACACACACACACACACACACACACACACACACACACACACACACACACACACACACACACACACTCACACACACACACACACACACACACACACACACACACACACACTCACACACACACACACACACACACACACACACACACACACACACACACACACCTCAAATATTTCACACACTGTACAGCATTAAAGTGTTTTCATCTGCTAGCACTGATTAATTTAACGTGTGTGTGTGTGTGTGTGTGTGTGTGTGTGTGTGTGTGTGTGTGTGTGTGTGTGTGTATGGTCTAAATGATGAGTTCCAATTCACTTAAACCCTAACCTCTTAATCCATATCCCCTAATTCCTAGTCCCTTAATCCTTAACCCCTAATCGTAGTCTCTTGACCCCTAACCCTTAGTCCCTTAATCTCTAACTCCTTATCCCCAAGCCTTTCTCTATGCTTAATTGTTGATCTCTACTCACCCGTACCCTCAGCAGCACTGCCTGTCATTACTCCTAATCTTAATATATGAACTGGTCCCAATTTTAATCCTTGCTAATGGCCCCAAGCAGCAGCAGCTTGCTGATGTGGGGATTTAAACTTATGCTCTCCTCATGTCTAATCTCATCAAGCTTCCTTTATCTCCTCATGTAATCTAAGCAAACACACGATTCCCTTCTGTCTGGGAATTTCTTCTATCACCTCCTATCTAATCTCATCAAACTCTCACATATCCTCATGTCTAATCTCAGTAATCTCTCCTTCCTGGTCCCATTCTTACTAACACCGACCCTGAGTGCGCTCATAAAACCCTCTCTCAACAAAAATTCTCATAGAAACACTCTTATCCTCCCAGAGTCCGCACACACACTCCTGTAAACATTGCTTTGGTCAAAACACACACACACACACACACACACACACACACACACATACACACACACACACACACAACCTGAAGTGAGTATACACAAAGGCATGTTTAGATACTTATAAAAAACTTCACCAAAAATAAATGAAAATAATCCATTAAATTACTGAAGTCAACACAATGAACATAAATTCTTGAATTATTTTTAGAATTCAGTTTTTTACTTTACCTGAAATTCACACACACTGATCTTCTGTACACTTTAACCATCTGTACGTCCCTGTTACTCTAAACAAAGAAATTACACTTCTGCCTTAATCATGGTGTTTATATACAGTATTTATATTTGTATTTTTTACCTGCTAATTCTAAAAGCGAATAATTGCCCAATCTAAAACACACACACTGCTGCATTTACACCGTGTCCCCCGGAATGTTACTTCACTTTTTCTTTTGAATTATTTCTTCATTCTGAAAAGAATGCGTGTGTTTTTCTGTTTTAGGTGATAAACATGCGATCACTTCTCAGCTGTGTGACTCTGTGTGCCGTCCTGGTGATCGCACTGTGCTACGGTTCGCAACCAAACCTCACACTTTCTATAACACTGTTTGTGCACACACACACACACACACACACACACACACACACACACACACACACACACACACACACACCTAATGGAAGTGATGTTTTTGTCTCTCTACAGACTCCGAGGAGAGTAACGAGTCATTTGAAGGTAAACATAAACTCTATAAAGTTTTTATTTTATTTTCATTAATAAAGCACGTGTCTGTAACGTATGATTCGAGACATGTCTCAGAACCTTCTTGTTTACCTCCACACCTACTTTGTTTACTTTTCTCTTCTATCTTGTTTACCTCCACATCTACCTTGTTTACCTCCACTTCTACTTGTTTATTCCCAGATATACCTCATTTACACCACGTCTACCTTGTTTTTACATCCAGCTCTATTTGTTTACCCCAAGTTTTACCTTCGTTACCTCCAACTCTACATGTTCCCCAGTTCAATCTTGTTTACCAGTGGGGATGTGAATGAGCACAAGTTTGTGAGTAGTGGGCGGAGCCTGTTTTAGTGTCCGGTGAAGACAGTAAAAAGGAGAGAGAGTCAATCGTTCAATAACAAGGAGAATTCTGAACTCTGTCAACGTTGAAACTCTGAGATTACCTGTGTGTGTGTGTGTGTGTGTGTGTGTGTGTGTGTGTGTGTGTGTGTGTGTGTGTGTGTGTGTGTATAAAACAGATCATGTGAAAATGAATCCCAACAGAGCTAACACATTCATCAGCACTCCAGGACGCAGGAATTACTACCGACAGAGGTGCTCACAACTACACAAGTACACACAAACACACAAACACATAAACACACACAGATTGGAGCATCTTTCTATCTGTATCTAATCCCAGCCATTTTTTTATTTATTTATTTTTTATTTTGCAGTTATAAGCCTGTGAGTGAACTTCGCTCTGAGATTTGTGAGGCTTATGTTCAGTGTCGAAGGCTGGCGCAGCGCTACGGCTCTCAGATGGCATATCACTCGTACTTCGCTAATAACCAGGGCCGATACTAACACTGGTTCTAAGCAGGCTACATACTGTGTGTTCAGATCCACACACTAACCCTAACATCACAAACAAAACTACTTTTACTTTTCCACAATCATGTCTGTAACATTTCTTTCTCTTTCTGATTCCTGACTTCAATTCAGTTCAACTGAACCAGATTAAGATCAGTTTATATGAACTGGATCAGATTACAATCCAATTAATCCAACTAAAATCAATTTAGCCATATTTAATTCAACTGAATCAAATAAAACCCAATTCATATAAACCTTATCAGATTAATCCAAATGAATCCAAGTGAATTAGCTTTAACTGAGTTTACTTTCATTTCTATTAAATGTAACTGAATCTCTATAAACAGAATCAGATGAAACCAGATCAGAACTACGTTTGTGTAATCATGTATTTTACTAATATTGTTTCTGACATTCTATTTGTAGTCTATCTACTCACTTATTTGCTTACACACACACACACACACACACACACACACACACACACACACACACACACACACACACTTGTACTTCACATGTAATCCTCAAACAGTTATTTTTACACGAGAATAAAAAAATAAATAAAATTAAGTTTTCATCACACATGTTGCTTGTTCTTGTCTTCTTGCTCCGGTTGCCAGGTGTTGACTGCAGGTACAATACATATTTAATTTGAAGAAGTAAACAAGTAACAAACAACTGAAACCATATTCCTGTAATGGTCCTACATTTTTGCTTTTTGAAAATCTTTTCGTCGCTGTCTCACTCATGATGGAACTGGAACTGGATGTTACTATAGTGTTTATAAACAGCGCATTCATTTAGATTCAACTGACAAACACAAACTACCAACAAAAAACTTACACCTGAACTTCCAGCCAATCACAATCCACTATTCACACCTGAACTTCCAGCCAATCACAATCCACTATTCACACCTGAACTTCCAGCCAATCACAATCCACTATTCACACCTGAACTTCCAACCAATCACAATCCACTATTCACACTGGACCAGGGCTTAAAATGTTACTGCACTTCTTCCTCTACAGATCTGCTGAAAATAACATAAACACGTGTTGAGTTTGTGAGACAGAGGAGAATGATGTTCAGTAACACTGTGAACTTTACATTTCTCTTATTCTCATTTTACTAACACATTAAACAGTAAACGATAATAAAACATGAACATACAACCTTTTAATCAACAGCCTAGACACCTCAGAGTGATGTAGCAGAGGCTGAGGAACTTCAGGTCTAAAACAAAAGAACATGTCAGAAAACTACAATCTGGTGTGTGTGTGTGTGTGTGTGTGTGTGTGTGTGTGTGTGTGTGTGTGTGTGTGTGTGTGTGTGTGTGTAATACAGAAGTCACATGCCCATGTTGAGCCACGTTTACTCTCCACACATCTGCGTTATCCTGAGATTAGGAGGTGGAAATGAAGTTTTCTTAGTCTGAGTCTCCAAACAGTTAAATTACACAGCGTTTGTCCAAACCCAATCACCCACGGCGTCTCGGGGGAAGGGACTGAAGAACAGAGTCTCGTTTAGGACACAGCCACGTCTGACACGTTTCAGTCCAAAGCCAGAAAACCGCTGTTTCAGCACTCTGCATTCTTACACTCGAGCAGGTTCATCGTCTGTTCTAAACATACGCAGACATTTAAAGTTTATTTTCATGATCAAATAAATTGCAGGATGCCACTTTGAGATGTCTGCTGTCCCTGTTCTGCCTCGCAGTGTGAGCACGCTTACATCACATTCACATTAACCAATCACTGTGTTTACTTCTGTTTACATTTAAAACAATACAGAAACAGAGGCAAAGAGAAGATCTGATTCTACTCCGAGATATAAACCACTTTAATGAGCCTTAAATACCGAACTGCATTTAATCTGGATGTGTGTGTGTGTGTGTGTGTGTGTGTGTGTGTGTGTGTGTGTGTGTGTGTGTGTGTTCTAGACATTTGTCAATAAAAAGCATTTGAAACAATTGAATCTTTTTATTCATACAAAACATATCAATACTTTTATATATTTACTTAAATGTGCATATTAATTAATCTTCAACTAATATCAACACTAAAAAAGAAATAAATTACCTGGACCTACTCATCATCATCATCTTCTTCTTCTTCTTCTTCTTCTTCCTTTGCCATGGCTACTTGTTTAAAGCATGCTATGTCATTAGCTCAGCTACACTGTAAAATATTTAGTTGTTTTGAAAAATGTTTTTTGCTTTACTTTAAAAATTCACACTTTAATTAGTTTAAGGTTTTGATTTTCTTATAAAATACTGAAATGGGCACTCAGAGTAAATCAGCAGGACTTTTAGTCATTTGTTCAGTAATTTATTTACAGTAACACCCTCACCCACTCTTAGGGGTAATGAACATTGCTGCTGCTCTGTACAGTAAAATGGGGTAAATGTATTATTTCTATATGGATATGGACATCATTTCCCTCCTATTAAAGCAATATAGACTAGAGATATAGTAACATAGATCCAATAATGTATTGCATTTTAAACTCTTAAATATGCACTAAATATCCAAATCCACAGTGGATGTGGAAAAATCAGAATCAGGTTTATTGACCAGGTGTGTCAAACTATAAAAGAGACAAACTATTAAGCAGAACCAGTAGTTAACTTCAGCTGTATTTGTTTGTTTAAATTGTATGGAGGCTATGATCACGTAAACATCACCAGAATTTATTTCAAAAACAGACAGTTGAAGTTGTTTTGATTAAATAATGAACAATGCTCGAGCCTACAGGAAGCTGTGAGTGGCTTTTTACAAACTTTTTCTCTAGCGTTCTTAAAGTCGGCACGTCGCTCGCGCTTGAACTCACAATAAACACGAGACGAATGGGCAATTCAAAAATACTTTATTATCAAAAACACTTGATGACATCTCACATAGCGGCATCACGAGCTGCACTTCAGTTTCTCGCTTTGCAACCTCCTAAGAGACGCATTTGTTTTTTGCGTCATCAGGTCAGAATGCAGAAAAGTTGGGGTTTTTGGATGACTGTACACGGACTCGTCATGCGTTCAGAGGGTGGAGACCCACATTTAAATGGTGATATTAACTGGTTTCACATATTTATATCCACTGGAGAAAGAGCCTTGTCTTACAGTGCCATCTTGACTGGTGAACTGTTGTATAGGTCTGATTATATTTGCTAAACCTGCGCAAATTTGCGTAAATTCCCTGGACCTCACACCTAGTAGCACCCCTGCTGAGATTTTCACAGGCCTGCAGCTCCATTGTTCTCCTGCTTTTGTTGTGCAAACACACCCATTACCTGTGAGGCCTGGCACATTTGCAGAGAGATAGAAAGAGAGAGAGACATGAGTATATGTGCTTTTTTCCTATAGGCCTGTAAAGTACACATCAGAAAACATTGTAGCACTGGTGTAAAATTATTCACACATTCACATACGTTCATGTGATTATAGTCCACCGAAGTGGAGAATACCTCTCGCCGTGCAGTGTCTTTTGCAAGTTGAGGAAGTTCACGCCGGACTTTATTCACCGTGCCCAGTAGCGTTGTTTTGCGCTGCAGCAGTCTGTGCGACAGTGACAGTAAAGTAAAGAAATTGTCCGTCGTGACATTTCTCCCATCATCCAAAAATGGCTTAATCAGATTCATGACCACGTTCTCTGCCAGTCTCTCTCTCTTCTGACGACTGGAGTCCTTTCCCAAGTAAGGAGATGCATTGCAGA
>NC_139579.1:562364-799864 GCF_946808225.1 Silurus aristotelis
ACCTTTACAGGCCATGATGTTGAGGATGGCAGGTACTCTCTCTCTCTCTCTCTCTCTCTCTCTCTCTCTCTCTCTCTCTCTCTCACACAAAGTTTAATATAGTCTAGGTCTATAACATGTATCTCTTTATAGTAAGTGTGTGTGTGTGTGTGTGTGTGTGTGTGTGTGTGTGTGTGTGTGTGTGTGTGTGTGTGTGTGTGTGTGTGTGTGTGTGTGTGTGTGTGTGTGTAGGTCAGTCTGTTCCAGAGGAAGAGGAGGAGGTTGAAGAGGAGGAGTACACGGACTCCGATCAGTCTGACAGCGAAGCCTTGGAACCCCCTGGCGACAACCAATCAGTTCTGTCAATAAACAGACTCCCCCCACCATCAACCCCAATGGGAGCGCCGCCACCACAACAGCAGCCACCACCCCACCTGCAGCCTCCACCAATCTCAGGCCCTCCTCCTTTAGGACCTCCTCCTGCTCCTCCAATGAGGCCTCCAGGTCCACCCTCAGGTCCACCTCCTGGACCTCCACCAGGTAAGTCAGGAATATTTTTTATTTACTGTCAGTGAATGAGAATTCAAGCTGACTAGATGTGTGTGTTGTGTTGTGTGTACAGGTGCCCCACCATTCCTCAGACCCCCGAATCTACCTGGTGCCCTGAGGGGGCCAATGCCTCGTATGTTGCCCCCTGGTCCCCCTCCTGGACGACCTCCAGGCCCACCCCCTGGCCCACCACCAGGTCTTCCTCCAGGTCCCCCTCCAAGGGGACCGCCTCCCAGGCTGCCTCCACCTGCACCACCAGGTGAGTGTTGCCAGTACTGTGTACGTTTTGCATCTTAATGGAATCATTCTTGTATTGTTGGATACAGGTATAACTCTTAGTTGTGGGTTTTTCTGCAGGAATGCCTCCTCCTCCTCCACGTGCTGGGCCTCCACGTATGGCTCCACCCCTCTCCATGTTCCCACCCCCTTTGAACCCCAATGTCCTGAGTGCCCCTCCCAGCATCGTTTCTCGTCAGAAACCCCCAGCTTCCTCTGCCGCATCTGCCCCTGGCAACGAACCCTCAATCTTAGCTCCGCCTTCCCTCTCCCTCTCCATCCGCCCGTCTTCTCTACAGATGCCCCCTCCTCCGGGTACTGTTCCTACCCCTGTCAACCCCCCGACCCATACCATAGAGAAGCGTGCAAACATCACGAGCGTCCCCGGTGCTGCGGGCCAATCAGGCGCTGCCACTATCTCTGCAAAACCGCAGATCATCAACCCCAAAGCGGAAGTGACACGGTTCGTACCCACGGCCTTGCGTGTGCGGCGAGACCGAGTTACCCCACAGGGGGCCGTGACTGCAGAGAAAGCAGGAAGGATGGAAAACGAGAGAATGGGGCACAGCCTGAAACCCATGCTCTCAGTAAACCCTGCCCAGCCTAGCTCCAACTCTGCCCCTAGCAACATGAAGACAAAAGACCAGGTGTATGAGGCTTTCATGAGAGAGATGGAGGGATTACTGTAAAACAGTGGGGGGCGGGGCTAGGATAGGTGGAAGATAATTGGTCAGAAATGTGAGGATAAAGTTTGCATCGTATATATCTATGCTAGCGTCCATAAATTACACCATGTTCCTGGAATCAGCAGTGCGACTGGGTCCTATCGTGAGTTAACCCCATCATTTTTATATTGAGCTATGTTTAGATGTTTAGTGTCTGATTTGAAGATGGGATTATGTAATGATGTGTTTCTAAACTCAAAAATAAACACCAAAACCTTCTCAGACTGTTTCCCTGTGTATCTGTGCTGTTTCTACTATATGTTTTGATAATTTGTAAATTGTTAACCTTTAGATTTATTCACACCAATTTCACCAGTTATGTTTTTAATCCTCATAAATAAAAAAGGACTGATTTCACTAAATGCAGTTGAAAAGTAAAATATTTGAGTTTGAAATGTGACGTTACAGTAAAAATCTCCACAAATAAACACTTCAGTAAAGAACAGATACGAGAAAAATAACTACTTAAGCACAGTAACAAATTACAGTTACTTCATTACTGTCCAACACTGTGGATAACAAACTTTTTATCAAGTATTATATGTCTTTTATTTCTATTATAATATAATTCACTGATGGTAGGACTAGAACACACTTCAGACCCAGAAATAACTGCTAACTATATGCTAATTAAATTAATGCTTTGATATTGAAGAAAACCAAAGATTTCACTTACAGTCAGAAGAATTATAATTATAAAATCGATTTAAAATAAAGATCTTTTATTGGTTTAGTTTATTATTTAAACATTTTCATTTTTTACCACACATTTGCCGGGAACTACATTTCCCCTAAGCCATTGCGGTCGTACGTTCCACTTCCGCTCTTGCGCAGTTCGTCTTCACAACACGTTTGTGCTAAAACATGGCCGATTCACCAGAAGCAGGAGATCCGGAGATTTCTGAGGAATCACACGAGGAAGAAGCTGAAGTTACACTCGAAGAGGAGAAGGTAGAGCCGACAACGAGCTTCAAAGAGCTGGTAACGAGGATTATTATCACACACACACACACACACACACACACACACACACACACACACACACACACACACACACACACACAGAGGATATACGAGTTCGAGATACTCGACTTTTCTAAACAACTTCGCCGTGTGTGTGTGTGTGTGTGTGTGTGTGTGTGTGTGTGTTGTAGGGGGTAACAGAAGTGCTGTGTGAAGCATGTGATCTGTTGGGATGGAAAACACCTACCAAGATTCAGATCGAGGCGATTCCTGTTGCTCTGGAAGGTGAGGTGTGTGTGTGTGTGTGTGTGTGTGATTTCTGAAAACCTGTCTGTCTGTCTGTCTGTCTGTGTCTCTCTCTGTATCTCTCACCCTGAGTGAGTGTGTGTGTGTGTGTGTGTTAGGGAGAGATGTGATTGGTCTGGCTGAGACGGGTTCAGGGAAGACTGGAGCATTCGCTGTGCCCATCCTGCAGTCTCTCCTCTTGTCTCCTCAGCGTCTCCACACACTCGTCCTGACGCCCACCAGAGAACTTGCCTTCCAGATCTCCGAGCAGTTCGAGGCTCTGGGTTCGAGCATCGGGGTAAAGACGGGTCAGTTACACCCAGTGTTTTATTTTATTTATTACATCGTCACGTTCTCCCCATCTGATGCTGTGGAACGCGTATCCTCACCTGGAGACTCCTTCCATACACAGCACACAATCACATCTCACCTCACAGAGAACTTCATCGTTCAGACACACACACACCTTGTATTTGAACTTGCACCACTGTCGCAGCTGTTTTCTACAGAATTCAACACTTTTGGTTTGTGTGTGTGTGTGTGTGTGTGTGTGTGTGTGTGTGTGTGTGTGTGTTTCTTACAGCCGTTATTGTTGGTGGAATTGACATGATGTCACAGTCACTGGTGCTGGCTAAGAAACCTCATGTAGTAATTGGTGAGTGTGTGTGTGTGTGTGTGTGTGTGTGTGTGTGTGTGTATGGCAGTCACTTACTCCAGTACCACCTTAAGTGCATCAGGTAATTTAGACGGTGTGTGTGTGTGTGTATCAGCTACTCCTGGTAGATTAATTGACCACCTGGAGAACACAAAAGGGTTTAACCTCCGAGCTGTAAAGTTCCTGGTGATGGATGAAGCGGATCGGATCCTCAACATGGACTTTGAGTCTGAGGTAAATTCTCACAACGCACAATAAATACTTGACTCCATTTTGCCACAATCAAGAAGGACTTAAATCTTATCTGAGCAGTGAAGGGTTAAGGGTCTTGCTCGAGGACCCAGAAGTGGTACTGGGATTTGAACTCATAACCTTTCAAACAACGTCTTAAGCACTGAGCTCAGGGTTTCCTCGGGGTCTTAAAAAGTCTTGATTAAAGTTGTAGTGCTTGGTTAAGGTCAGTTGCTAACAACATGTTTGTGTGTGTTTTTTTGTTGTGATATTGGTCTTACATTTAACTCTTAATGACCTAAAACAGCTCCTAAATCTGACATGACAAATCCTTGAGCTTCATACTTGCTGTCTGTGTTTCTTTTCTCTCTGGGGCTCAGGTGGATAAAATTCTGAAGGTGATTCCACGTGAGAGACACACATTCCTATTTTCTGCCACCATGACAAAAAAGGTACACACACTGCATACACTTACACAGTCTGAATTGAATTGTGTGAATGGTAATGAATTGTGTGTGTGTGTTTTATGTTTAGGTCCAGAAATTACAGAGAGCTGCTTTAAAGGATCCGGTGAAATGCGCCGTTTCTACCAAATACGCCACAGTGGACAAGCTGCAGCAATATTACATCTTCATCCCCGCTAAATACAAGGTACCACCTAATGAAATCACTAAGCTAAAGATAGAATGATGGTGGATGAGGTTCTGGTCGGATATGTCCTGTTAGGAACACCAGCGATCTGATACTGTGACCGATAATGAGACGCTTATTCCATATCAGATTGGATATTCACTCAGGTGCTGTGTTTCAGGACTGCTACCTGGTCTCCATCCTGAATGAATTGGCGGGGAACTCCTTCATGGTTTTCTGCAGCACGTGCAACAACACACAACGGGTGACGCTGTTACTGAGGAACCTGGGAATCACAGCCATCCCTCTCCACGGACAAATGAGCCAGGTACACTTACACATCTGGACATGCATGCTCCGTTGTTTTGCTAATAGGGACATGGGACTCCTGCCTTCAGAAAGGAAATCCAAAATAATAAATATCTGTTGAAACCACCCTTAGCCTCAATTCAGCAGAATTACCATGTTGTTTCTCGGTACGTTTGCACACGGTTCATGAAGGAACTCAGCAGGTCTATGTGAAGGCAGAAACTATCAAGAGGAGTTCTTTTCAACACTGAAGATAGTTCCTTAATGACGTTGTTTGTATGTTGTGGTCGATGTCCTGCTGAAGAATAAATTTAGGGCCAATGAAATGCCTCCCTGATGTTACTGCATGATGCTGTATTTCTCAGCATTTGAGGACACGTTAATCCCAACCACATCTCCAACTCCAATTACAGAAATGCAGCTCCAACCTGCAGGAAACCTCCATCCAACCACCTGTAGGCTTCAGATACTCATTATTGCTTCTCCAGCCCTTTGACGAACATCCTGCGTCCTGCTACGGCAAATATTTCAGTCCAGAGAACCTGCTGCCTTTTTTCTGCCCCAGTAGTTTACTTTGTACACAGGAGCATCACCATGCTGGAGCAGGTTTGGGTCTCCAAGTTCATGTGAAGGAAAATTTCATGCTCCTGCATTTAAAGACATCTGATACAACTGTGTGCCTTCAGCTTTACGAGAACCGTTTGGGCGCCAATACTTTTGTCCATATAGTGTATAATATATATTGAACAGGACTGTACGTATATGTGAGACTGAAGTAAACACTTGAGAATAAAAACGCATGCACACTGGTGCTCAGGTGATCAATGATGGTTTGGAATCACTGGTTGATGTTTGTGTGTTTTGTGTAGAATAAACGTTTGGGTGCCCTGAATAAGTTTAAGTCTAAGTCTCGCTCGGTGCTGTTGGCGACGGACGTGGCCTCTCGTGGGCTGGACATTCCACATGTAGACTGCGTCATCAACTTCGACATCCCAACACACTCGAAGGTAACGCAATAAAGATCAGTGCACACACACACACACACACACACACACACCCGAACACTGAAGGGAACAATATTACATCAGTACATGAGGGTTGTTAAGCTGATGTGTGTGTGTGTGTGTGTTTTTCAGGACTACATTCACCGTGTGGGCAGAACAGCCAGAGCAGGACGATCGGGAAAATCCATCACATTCGTCACACAGTAATGCGATGCGTCATGCTCTCGACACTCTCATAAATATTTTTACACTCCGTGCACAGTGAACAGTTCAGCCACTGTAGACGAATGAGTTACATTAGTGAAATAAATTCAGAACAGAACAGGTTCCTCTTCTCCTATAACCTGCAGCGTTCTCATTGTTCTGTCTTCAGGTACGATGTGGAACTTTTCCAGCGAATTGAAACTCTGATTGGGAAGAAACTTCCGGCTTTCCCCACACAAGAAGAGGAAGTGATGATGCTGGTGGAGCGAGTGAGCGAGGCGCAGAGATTCGCTCGACTTGTACGTCAAGAATTTAAAAAAGAAAAATTCCGATCTCATCCTGGGCCTGAATGCGATGAGTTTTTACCACAAATCACTGAATTCTACAGCTGCTTCCCTCTAATAGTATCCTCGCTTCATTTGTGTTTTCTTTCTTGCTGTACAGGAGATGAAGGAACAGGGAGAGAAGAGGAAAAGGAAAGGAAGAGAGGAAGAAGGAGATGACTCAGAGCACTCGAGCGGTGTGCGGCAAAAAGTGAAGGGAGGAAAGTTTGCAGGAGGGAGGGGCGCTGGCTCTGGGAGGGGCGCTGGCTCCAGGAGAGGGCGCTAGATATATTCTTCCTCAAGTGAAACCTTTCTGTATATAATACGTTAGTGATGCACCACTGTCTCTGTTTCTCATGAAATAAACATTGCTTCTTCAAAACATCTGTTCTGTCAATTCATTTAACTTTTTGAGCTGTTAACAGCAGTATTATGGAATACACCTTAAGTTGTCCAGTGCAAAAAAATAGTTTTTTGAGAAAGTGCTCACTGTAATTAAGGAAAGCAAGGAATCAAACATCTCTGCTGTGGTAGTGCAATGAAAAGTGAATAGTGAAAACAAATGACTTGAAGGATGATGTTACTATGTGTTGGTTTGAAAACTGGTTATTGCATCAGAGGTAGGTTTTATGTGGCCATTGTGCAGTGTTATTGAATGATTCAACTAATAAATGCTTCACTTAAAGTAACGTATTTGGATGCTGAATCCTACAGATTGAAAGTTAAGATAAATAAATAACAGTGGTAGAGGAGGTCGCAGCTCAGTGGTTAACGCTTTGGATTTTGGCTCTAAAGGTTGTGACTTCAAACCTCAACCATATCTTACTACCACTCGTTGCTGTGTCTTGTAAATATCTCTTCTGCTGGAAGATCTGCTCCTTTCTAAATCCTTGAACAAGCAGGTAGTTTGAAAATTTAAATTGCATCTTGAACATACTTCCTCAATTATTTACATCGTGTTGTGGAACCTGTACCCACGACCCACACGTTTTCACTTTTCGCCTTCCATTCTTGGATCTAGGAGTGGCTGTCAAACCTGAATAGTGATGTTCTCTGACTCCTGAGTGATAGGAAAAGACTCCGAGTTTGCAACAGAAAGCTGATCTGGTGTCCTCCGTAGCTTCTCCTTGCATTGGTACTAGATGGCAACGTTACATTTGACAGTCTCTTGCTGTGTGTTTACAAGTTTTTTTTTTTTTAGCAGAGTGACTGGCAACAATTGTTCCTGAATCCTTAGAATCAGATACCCAGACTTGATCACCATGCTGCAATATGCCAGAGTTTTCTGGCTCTGTGACTTCTATTGAAACACTGCACACTGCTTCCCAAAAGCTCTTTCCTAAATGTTTAAAAGTTTAAACATTTATGTTCTCTATGTTCTATTGTGAATAAAATATTGGCTCATATGATTTGAAAGTCTTTTAGTTTTTATTTTATTTTTTATTTGGGGAATTCGGGTTGTACGAAATATGTGTGTGTGTCATAAACATAATAAAATGTAGCCTTAATTGAATATATGTAATTTTAAGAGAATGATGTACTACATCTCATATCTACTTTGAGTTTGAGTCAGGAGGAGCATGTTGCCTCTTCTATGCCTAGCTCTTCTCCTCTACCCAGCCTGGTTTCTGGACCTTCTATAGCCCACGTGCCTGTCCCTGCTTCTGTGTCTGAGCGAGATCACTTTTGTCTGCTTGTGAAAATGAGAAAAGATCAGCTTCTGCTCTCTTTCATGCTGACAGTCTTTGGACAGACTATCTGGTATGAGCCACCAGTTCCTTTCCTCATCTACCACTAGGCTCCAACACCAGCCTGTGTCACATGCATCACATGCATTGATGCCAAACTTTCACTTATGGAAATCGCATGCAAAACAGTTTGTAATAATGAAGTAATATAATATGGGTGGTGCTGAAGACATGGATGTGTGAAGTGAGTACGAGTGTGTGTTGAGTCTGGGTTGTACAGATCAGTCCCACAGTTGAGTGTGTGTGTGTGTGTTTGCGTGAGTTTTAGTTTAGTTTAGCCAAATGCTGTTGGCTATGCAGATGCAGAGTGTGGTGTAAATGGTGGTCATTTCAGCCATAATATTTACTAAAAAAAATTTCAATAGATGGCGTAATTACACGTTTGTCCAGCAGGGGACTGTGTCGTCTGCTCATTCCCTACTACAGACCAATAGATTGAAGAAGAAGAAGAAGAAGAAGCTGCTGTTTTTGTTTTCAGGTTGAGCAGCTGAGCCTTCCGATTGACTTATTATTTATGTGTTAAAATGATTTCACAGTGTTGAGATTGAAGTTTTTAACCTCCATTCTGCTTTTAAATCCCATGGTAAGTTAAACTGTTGCTTCTAAATGAGCTGCCTGGCTAACAGTAGTGGTGAAATATTTCAAATAGATTTCTGCTTCATTAGTCTGTGCTGAGTTATAAACTGTTTCTTTAAACTTTAACTATAAAGGAGTAGATGTCTTTTTCAGTCTTCACTAGCAGCTGTTAGGGAGGTTTCTGCCCCATGGTGTGCTCAGGGAACATTATCAGTCACATCATTTGGCTGACCACAAATTACTCGTTGCCAATTTTCTAACCGTGTGTCCACACAAAGAAGTGAAACTAAAACACACTGACCACAGTACATTTAGAATACACCGATCAGCCATAACATTTAAACCACTGAGAGGTAAAGATGTTGATCTCCTTACAGTGCCACCTGTTCAAAGGTGGGATTCATTATGCAGCAGGTGAATACTGAGCTCTCGAAGTTGATGTGCAGGAAACAGGAAAAATGGCCAAACATGAGAATCGGTGTGACTTTGAGAAGGGCCACATTGTGATGTCTGGAAGTCCAGGTCAGAACAGCTGTAAGACATTTGTGTTTGGACCATGACAGAGATGTTGAGAAGCTGGACAAAAAAAATCCAGTCCATGGAAGCTTACAGCACTTAAATGATCTGCTGCACATGTCTTGATGTCAGATGCCACACAGACCTTCAGAGGTCTTCAGGAGTTTTGTATGCAAAAGGAGGAAGTATACAGTATTAGGTGGGTGTTTATTTTATTATTATTATTTTTATGCCTGATCGGTGTATAAGATAAAACCACAGTATTTAGATGACTTTACATATCGGTGGCTCAAGGTAAAATATGGAGGCCCAGTGAGAAGGAACTATGGTTATATGGATCTTTTTGCTTTATAACATCATTAGTGTATGGAATTAAGAAAATCACAGTTAACACATTTATTCCTGAAACTTAGCCGTTATTCTCTCAATATTCACATCAGTGAGCGGGCTCAAAGAAGCGAGATGTTTTAGTATCTTTTAAAGTAAACCATATGCTTTGCACAAGTGGATAATTTATTAAATCTTTTGGATGAGTCTATTTGCAACAGCACTACTTTAGGCTACTTCAAATGAAATCAGCAAAAGCCAGACATTCTTCTGTGCCTCCTTCTGTTAAAATCACGTGTTCATTTCATTTACAGTGAGCATTCATATTTAGTTAAAGATTGTTGGTAAAATGTGGATTATTGTTGTTTGGTCACTAGCTGAGCAAGTCTGTACAGATAGAGAAGCCTATGACAGCTCAAGGATCTTCAGGCTCTGTGAGTCTCTTCAGCCCTGAGGATCAACTGAATGCAGGATTCCAAAAGAAGCCTATAAAAGAAGACCCTGAAGATGAAGAAAACCATTGTAAGGAATGAGTTCTACAGTTCCTTCTACATATATTTAAACATCTATACCTACATTTAAATGTAATCAAACTGCTGGTGGTGAGATATTCAAGACCAATCTATCATCTAAGACCCATCTCCCCTGTGGAGCATATCTAAAGAGGCTTCACTTTTGACATTTTCTAATTCAGTTCCTTTTAAATGACTTGAATAGCATTTCCTTTTCATTCTTATGTTTTCATTGTTTTATTATTTATATAAATTGAAATGATGAAACTTTAGTTCAAAGGACATCAAGCTGGGTGGGGCATGTCACCCCATTGGACCAGAAGAATGAAGGAATTTACCAGAAGCTTATTAAAGAAGAACCTGAAGATGGAGATTACTCCTGTAAGGCAACAGATCAAACTAGATTCCAGTCACTGACCACCATTAAAAAATCTGTTACTTGTTTACTGTTAATTGATTTATTATTAAATGTAATTAATTTATTTGAATAGCCAAAACCAATTTTAGTTAGTAGTTAATCTTCTCATATCTGTTTAACCAATGAAACTTTAGGTAGTGAGACATCAAGTTGTGTTGTGGACCGACAGACTGAGGAATTCCACGAAAAGCCTTTAAAAGAAGAGCCCGCTGAAGATGAATATCTGTGTAAGACAACAGCAGGGGTCTAAAATTCTACCTCTAACTTGACTTTAAAGCATTCTTCTGTCATCCAAAATCTCAAGTTACAGATCAGAACAAAACTCATGATATTCTCTCTCCTCTGCACATCAATTTTCAAATTTGTCCATATGTTTGTGTGGACAGGAGGACAGAACACAGATGAAGACCTATCTTTTCAAATGATCTGAGCCCAACTATGGGCAATTCAATATACACAACTCTTACATCCTGTACATGAAATATAGAACATCTATAAGATTGGATCAGTTCTTGATGATAAGATCTTAAATCTGCACAGTATCTTTACTTACTTTGTTCCTTTGTTCTAGACTGTGAGTACTGTAACTCCTTCTTCATCAACAAGTGTGAGATACATGGTCCAGCTCTCTTCTTGCCTGATACCCCTGTTCCTCAGGGGGTTTCGGACAGAGCCAGACAAACCCTTCCCCCTGGTCTAGAGGTTCGGGAATCTGTTATTCCTTATGCAGGCCTGGGCGTGTTTAATAAAGGGGATACAATTCCAGTTGGAGCCTATTTTGGGCCTTACCAGGGAGATCTGGTGGACAAAGAAGAAGCCTTGGGGAGTAGCTACTCTTGGGTGGTAAGTTGTAGAAATGTAATATATGATACGAATAACAGAACACTGCATTTCTTAGCTTATACATTTCATATTTATTTGTTAAGGTTTCTCAATGTTATTAACAGTGTTAGGACAATCATTTTTTACTTATTTGTTTACCGCCGTCTTAATGTACATTATAATATTACATAAGGTTGGTTGCAATGGTTTTGGAACTGGGAGGCACACTGGAGCTTTTACTTGCTGGTCGCAAAGTATTAAATATCTCAGTTATACACCACATGCTGCCAATTTAACTGATTTTGGACTTGCAGCTACATTTTTTTGTTTTACTAGTAATGTATATAGAACTAGTTTACTAGTCCAACCTAAAAAAAAAAAAAAAAAAGCTTTCATGCACCATTTTCTGAATCAACTTGACCTTTTTATTCTAAACATTAGTTGCTTTCTTTTGATTTCAAGCCATTCCTAACATTAGTTTTTTCTCTCTCTTCAGATTTACAAGAATAGGCATTTTGAGAAATACATAGATGGTAAGAAAGTGACTCATGCGAATTGGATGAGGTGAGGAATATATGAACCTGAGGGATCTTAGGTGTTTGGTATAAAGCGGTTAGTTTAGCGGACTTTTTTTGTGGGTAACATTTTTTTCCCTTTGTATTCCTGTGTTGTCCCTTTTCTTTGTTTCCTCAGGTATGTAAATTGTGCTGATAACAAAGGAGAGAGTAATCTGTTGGTGGTCCAGTACCAAGGGGAGATTTTCTACCGTTGCTCTCACCCCATCAAAACGAGACAGGAGCTTTTAGTGTGGTATGACGAGAAGTACGCTTGGGATCTTGGCATCACTTTCAACAGCATCTGGGAAAAAAAGTGCTCCGTAAGCGGTAATAAAAAAACAAAACATTTCTAACACTCGTGTATAAACAACTTGAAGTGTTATACTGTAAATCATTAAACTGGATGATGAAAGATTTTTGCTAAAAGTAAATGAATGAATATATCATAATATATATTATATATTAAACAGCATACATCTTATACACTGAAACAAGAGGAAATCTTACAAAGCTTTTGTTGTGTAGGGATTCATTCACCTGGGTCAAAAGTTTTTAAACCAAACTTGGCTTTAATTATAGATGCAAGTGTTCTGGTACATTCAACAGATTTTCATTCAGATTGTGGTCTTTGGTTTGAGGCCACCACTGTAACACAATGTCATTTTTATGCTATTGTGGCATGATTTTTGTCCCTTCCAAGCAGGGACAGGTTGAACTGAACAATTAAGCAATTTCCTACTACTAGTTGCTGAGGAGAAACATCCCACAATTTTTTTTTGCTTTGCTTTATTGGTAGGCTGATAAATATAATGGATATTTGGTTCCACTCAGGTCAGGATGTGTTCCCTTTTGAGTCTGTTTCCTCTTAAAGTTTCTTCCTCGTGCCATCTCAGGGAGTTTTTCCTTGCCCGAGTTGACACTAGCTTATAATTATAAGGAACAAACTTATACATTCTTTATATTCTAACTTCTACATTCTTCAATACTTTCTCTGCTTTGAGAAAATGTCTATTGTTAAAAGTGCTATACAAATAAAAATGAATTTCATTGATTTAATAATTATTTGCCTAGTTTTGTTTAATGTTGCCCTTTTTTGTGTGTGTGTGTGTTTCAGAAACCAGTGGTTGCTTATTGGGAGGTTTCTCTTGTTCCTTGTGTTCACTTTTCTATACAACTCAAATCGACCTTAACAAACATATCGAAAAGTACCATGGTGAGGACAATACAAGCATGTTGAGATCTGAAGAACTTAAAGATGAAACACAGATAAACACCAGAAACCCTGCATACACTGCTTTTGAATCTGCTAAGCCCTCTTGTGTACAGAAAGAGGTGTACTGCTGCTCGCAGTGTGGGAAGCGGTTTGCTGGTCGGCGGAACCTGAAACAACACCAGCGCATTCACACAGGGGAAAGACCATTTCTCTGCTCACAGTGTGGAAAGCATTTCGCTCGACAGAGTCATCTTCAAGCACATCAGACCATACATACAGGAGAGAAACTGTATCCCTGCTCACAGTGTGGAAAACGTTTTAATCGAGAGAGTACTCTCCAGCAGCACAGACGCATTCACACAGGAGAAAAGCCGTATCAGTGTTCAGAGTGTGGGAAATCGTTTACTTATCAGAATGGGCTCCAAAGGCATCACCGCATTCACACTGGAGAAAAGCCTTTCACCTGCTCAGAGTGTGGTAAGAGGTTTGCTTACCATAGTGCGCTCCAGCTGCATCAGCATGTTCACACCGGAGAGAAGCCATACATCTGCTCAGTGTGTGGGAAGAGTTTTAGACAATCAAATTCTCTTCAAATTCATCAACTCATTCATACAGGAGAGAAGCCTTATCCCTGCTTACAGTGCGGGAAGGTTTTTCATCAACAGAACAATCTACAGATACACCAGCGAATCCACACAGGGGAGAAGCCATTTCACTGTGGACAGTGTGGGAAGAGTTTTAATCAAGAAAGTACCCTTCAGCGGCACCAGCGCGCTCATACAGGTGAGAGGCCGTACCACTGCTCACAGTGTAGGAAGAGTTTTGCTCGACTGTGTCATCTCAAACGGCACGAACAAATTCACACCGGAGAGAGGCCGTATCAGTGCTTACAGTGTGGGAAGGATTTTAATAGGGAGAGTTCCCTCCAACGCCACAAACTTACTCACACTGGACAGAAGCTGTACAGCTGCTCACAGTGTGGCAAGAATTTTACTCGACAGAGTAACCTGAAAATACACCAGCAAATTCACAATGGAGAGAAACAGTAGGTGAGGAAAGAGTTTCACTCACTACAACACTCTACCGATACACCAGTGAGTTTGCAGTGAACCGGATTTGCTCTGGGTTCTGATTATTCAAACAAAAGGGAATTTGTATCCTCCTTACAGTATGGGATGAGGTTTGGTTGATAAAAGAATCCACTGTATAGTAAACATAACATTTGTTTTTATAAAGTGGTAGCTTTCAATGAGATTAGATTAAACTTTCTTTTCGGCTTCTCCCGTTAGGGGTCGCCACAGCGGATCCTCCGCATGTTTGATTTGGCACATGTTTTACGCTGGATGCCCTTCCTACTGCAACCCTCCCCAATTTATCCGGGCTTGGGACCGGCACTAAGAGTGGCTGGGGATGGTTCCCTGACCGGGAATCGAACCCGGGTCGCAGCGGTGGGAGCGCTGCATCTTAACCACTAGACCACCAGGGGACCTTTCAATGAGATTAGATTAAGTTTGTTAAATTAGAACCTAATTAAAAAAAAATTTTGTTTTTTTTATCTATATAATATCCTTCCAACAAAGCTATTTATACTGACTGTTTTCTTCATCCATGACCTAGTATTTAGTAACTAGTATCTGGATGTATTTGTTAATAGAGGCTACAAAGGACTTCTGTGTAAAGATGTTTACCAAATGCCATGGATCTAAATGCTTGGTGAAACAAGGACCCACAATAATTTAAAATGCATTATTTGCATTAAATGTGTTGATTTTATATATATTTTTTAATTCTACATTTTTGTCTGTGTATTATTAAATATCTAACAATTTATTATATGGAATTATTTAAAAATAGTTTATTTATTTTAATAAAATATAGTACTTTCATCACTGAGGTGTAAAATTATCTGGATGTATACTGATAAACTTTCAATCTTGAAAACTTTCATCTGCATTGTTTACTGGAACACAATTTGTGGTTCTTCTTTAAACTTTTAGCACAAACTTAGACGCATTCAATTTTATAGGAAGTCTTTGGATGGTGTAGAATTCAAATTTCCCCTCGCTTGAAGTCAGGACCCAAATCTATTCCAGCATGACAGTGTAGCACATAGCGTGCTACATAAAAATTTGAATGTAAATGGTGTCAAATAAAATTGACAGTATTTCAAATATCATGGAAAAAGAATCTCCTGAGTTCTAGAAAATCTCTTAGTGCTGCTGATCAGCATATTTCTCCACGCTCATAGACAATAACAAGCAGAATCCTAGATTTTTATTTCTGGTTTGACTGTTGTTGGCCTCTGATCAGGGTTTTGTCTCTTTACTTGTTTTGCTCGACCTCAGTGCAGCTTTTCACACCATTGATCATAATCTCCTGCTTGCTAGACTGGAGAACGTTGTTGGAATAAAGAGAACAGCTCTCTCCTGGCTCAGGTCTTATTTGACTGAGTTTGTTGATGTAAATGGTGAGTTCTCCACACTCTCTGTGGGAAGTTTGGTGTTCCGCAAGGATCTGTCTTAGGCCCACTGCTTTTCTCTTTATATATGCTGCCTCTGGGTGAAATTATACATAAACATGGTATTCGCTTCCATTGCTATGCTGATTATACACAGCTGTATATTTCAGCAAAGCCTGTGTGTGAGACGGAAGTACTTTTACTAGGACCACATGCAGCTAGAAGTAAACTTTCCGATTCCGTATCTCTGGATGGTGTTTATATCACAGTGTGTACAGCAGTCAAAGACCAGGATCACCCTCTTTCACCCTAGAAATATTGCTAAAATAAGAAATATGATGTTGTTACAGGATGCAGAAAAACTTTTGTAACATCTAGATTAGACTACTGTAACACTTTACTGTCTGGGTGTTCGATTAAGTGCATAATTAAGCTTCAGTTAGTTTAGAATGCAGCAGCAAGGGTCCTCACTAAATCTAGAAAATATGAGCACATCAGCCGTGTTTTACTATAGAGCTCTAATCTAAACTCTATTGATCACATTTGGTGTGAACTGGAAAGCTGAAAGCACCGCAAACCACCTCACCCTACATCAGTACCTGACTAATGAATGAGCTAAAAAAAAAAAGCATATACCACTCATACGTCCAGGTGTCCGCAACCCTCTGGTACAATATAGTACCAGCCCAGTGAATGTCCACCTGGTCCCCAGTCATAATCCAATAAATAAATCCTGTTTAAATCCTCCTTTTCATTGATTTGTGAATTGAATTAATTTGTGTGAATTTCCGTTTATTTGTAAACCGAAATTTATGAACGAATAAAAATGGAGAATGATGATAGAAGAGAATGAAGAGTGATAGATGATGAAGTCATGTCTCTCATGAAGCTCAACCACTAAAGATCAGGCACAGTGGCAGACAACCAATCAGATTACACTTCCTGAAATTGTCTGAGCCAATGATGTTCGAGGATTTTGAATTGAACCCGTTGGCCCCGCCCACTGCTTTGTGAATAACCCCTGTTTGTACCTATAGACTTCTTTCACGCGCTCCGGTCTGAAGTTAATGTTGGGCGCGTGAGTTTTTCTCCACTTTCAGCGCGTGCACATCGACGTTCCTTTCACCGTTATAAATCTATCGCGCGCGAGCTTCAACCCTGTTTTTGTCCCGGATTTAGCGGATTTTTACCCAAAGGTGAGATACAGTGAAATGTAGCAGCTGAGCTGCTCGGGGAACAGCTAGTGGACATTCTGGAGTCATGAACCTCTGCATTTTTCTTCCAGTGTCCTGATTCTTTACACCTCTGATCATGAAATCAGAGTCCAGACGGAGATCTTTAGGAGAACCTCCACACACTCCTGCTGCTGCTGCTGCTGCTGGATCAAAGGTACACTTTATTCATGTCTCATCTTTCAGTGTGGTTTGCAGGGCAAAGATACATCATAATGTATTTTAACATTAAATAAAAATTACCTTAACTTTAAGTCTATCACAATAAACTACTGTTTTTTTTTTCTTTCTATTCTGAAAATCCTTTTACAAGGAGGTTAGAAATTTCCTTTAATCAATTGGTCTATTTGGTCTGTTCTTTACCATTTTACTCAGTTGATAAAGTAAACAATGTTTGATTCCAGCAGCTTTTCTTTGGCGGAGTCACACAATAAATCTGACACATGCAACCAGCTAATGTTGTAGAAAGACTCAGAATCACGGGTTTTGCTTCCAGATGATAACAGCTTTTATTATCAATCCCCAAAAGCCGGAGCTGGTCTGTAGAGCATCCAACTCTCCACTCTCATTTCCACATTATATATGCCTCGACCACAAATGCATTTCAATACATCCCACTCCATACATTGTTCACCCAACATCTGTCTCTAATTTGGGATCTCCATTATACATACAATGGTGGTGCTGAAATGTCTAGGTACAGATACACACACATCAAGCTTCAATATTTCATACACTTATAACACTCATGGTACATTCCTGTATGCACACACATCAGAAGAACATTTTAATAGAAGTTACATGTTGTGTATATATTTGATGAACTTTATCCTTCTACATTAACAGATCAAATATTCACATTCGTATCCCAGTGATCTCCCAGAGGAAGTTTAGTTTTAAAGTAACCAACAGATTCACATTTAACAGTTTGCTAATAAATCATAATTGTATCCTAATTTCGTGTCTTGTCTAGAGGTGTAACGGTTCACGTGTTCATACCGAATTGTTTCAGTAACACGGCTTTCGGTTCGGTATACACGTGTACCGAATACAATCCTTTTTACGTGCGGAACATAAAATATATAGTCTGAGTTCCCTCAGGAACGTATTAAGTGGCGGACCGCAAGTTTGTTTAGTTTCTACCTTGCACTTTGAGCTCATTTATTAGTCTTAATATTTACTTTGAAAACATACACAACAATGCCAGGTGTGTTAAAAATAGAAACTAGTTAATTTTTTATAAAACATTATCTCATATTATATCAACAAGCAGGCATTTTATTTAAAAATACTTATTTAATTTAAAATGTTTATTAAATGTTTATTGAATGTTGATCACAAATGTTACGAATAATAAACTGCATTAAAATAAAAAGTATTGAACAGGTCACGATTTTTCTCAGTAAACATATTTTTTAAGGTGCTATTGACATGAAATGTTTACCAGATGTTGGTAACAACCCATGCAATCCAGACATACAAAGAAATCAAACCATATGACCCAATGACACATCTAAAAGGTTTTGATGGTTAAATGATGTATTTAATATTTCGTCCAAAAGCCTTTGTTGGTAATGACGGCTTTAAGACGCCTCCTGTACAGAGAAACTAGTTGCACGCATTGCTCAGGTGTGATTTTGGCCCATTCTCCTGACCCATTCTAGCAGCTTGCTGTTCTTTCTCTGAAACCAGTTGTGAGTTTCCTTGGCTGTGTATTTGTGATTGTTGTCTTGCTGAAATGTCTGCCCTCGTTTCATCTTCATCATCCTAGATGGCAGCAGATTTTTATCAAGAATGTCTTTGTACATTTTTCCATTCATTCTTTCTTTAATAAGATGAAGTTTGCCAGTTTTGTAACCTGAAAAACAGCCCCACATCATGATGTTCCCACCTCCAAACATTACTGTTGGTCTGGTGTTTTTGTGGTGATGTGCAGTGCCATTTGTCCCCCAAACATGGTGTGTATTATGGCATCCAAAGAGTTAAATTTTGGTCTCATCTGACCAGACTTTATTCTTTCAGTTTTTCACAGGCTTGTCCAAATGTTGTGCAGCAAACTTTAAACGAGCTTCAACATGCTTTTTCTTCAGCAGTGGACTCTTGCGTGGTGAGCGTGCACACAGGCGATGGTGGATCACTGCATTTCTTATTGTTTACTTTGAAACAATTGTACCTGCTAATTCCAGGTCTTTCTGAAGCTCTCCACATGTGGTCCTTGCCACTTGGACAACTGTTCTGAAATTCTTTTCACTCCTCTGTGACATTTTGTGAGGAGCACCTGATCTTGGCCGGTTTATGTAAAATTATGTTCTTTCCACTTCTGGATTATGGCCCAAACAGTGCTCACTGGAACATTCAGAAGTTTAGAAATCTTTCTGTAACCAATGCCATCAGTTTGTTTTGCAACAATACGGTGGTGGAGGTCTTGAAAGATAAAAACCTTGATAACAATAGTCTGAATGGCTGCTCATTAATATGAATGCAGTCTGTATGAATAGCCAAACATGTAGAACAATAGTCTGAGTGGCCCCCGGAGACTCACAGGGGGAGGGAGTAAAGGACCAGACGTAGTCTCAGATAAATGTTTGTAGGAATATCATTTTTCATGGTATATTATATATGAAATAAAAACACATTCATAAATTCCATGATTCAGTAGCACTCACACTAATCATTACCGCAAAATGTTTACATGCCATTTTTTGGCACATCTTCTGGGATTGCTGCTGTTTGTTCTTTTGCACAATATTCTGTCCACATCTTTTTGCCACTGTTCACTTTCTCTTGATTGCTGCTGTTTGTTTAAGTGCACAATATGCTGTTTACATTTTTCTGCTACTGTGCACCTTATTTTGTTACGACGGGTTTACTAGTGGAGCTGTTTTGTGTATTGTGTATTGTCCTGCACTGTCTTGTGTTGTCTTTTGCACTGTTTGCACCAGGTTGCACACATGCACTTTATGTGGCAAGGATCTTTCTACTAGTTCTTGTCCCTGTGTTTTTCTGTTTCTGTGACTGTTGTTTTATGTTGTTTTATGTAGCACCAGGGTTCAGGAGGAAAGTTGTTTTATTTCACTGTGTACTGCATCAGCTATAAATGATTGAAATGACAATAAATGCTTCTTGACTTGACTTCTTGAATATTATAAAAACATTTCAGAGCACGTCAGCATTTACAACTTATCTTGTTGAGCATTATCAACTTTGAATGATGTACAGTAAAGCCCAGAGTGTCTTATTTCCCAATTTATGTAGAAAACATTTGTCAGGAACTGTTAACAAGTCTACATTTAGGTAGGGAATTTCTCAAAGCGGAGGTACATGCTAACAAGTTGACTGAATCGTTTGACAGCCACAGATAATTACCTTCGGTCGTCATCAATGTATTGTTGTCCCAACCACAGGGATTTTCACACATCATTTGGAAGACAGCATGCAGATCAGCTCAGTAGGTGCTGATTGTTTGCACCGTTGCAGAATTTGAGCTCCGTCTTGTGAAAACTACTATGTAGCAAATGTTCTGAATCAAACATGTTTTTTGCTAAAACCAAAAGCACCTGAACATTTCTTGAACATATCAAGCAGGTTTATGATCGTGGACTAAATCCTGTTAAGCTCTGATGTTATTACAGATGCAACAGGTGCTAAAGTTTTTTTCTCTCTCTCCTGAAATTGAAAATAAGCTGATATAATGCTGCCTGGTCTGCCTCAAAATACCTCTCATTTACCTTGTTTCAAACCATATCAGATTACTATAGCAGACATTTCTGATAACATGCAAGACCAAATCTAAAATTATTACAGTATATTAAATCATTTTATTTTGTTTTCCAGATGCACCACTGCTCAGATTGTGAGAAGAGTTTTAATCATCAGAGTAGTCTCAAAAGACACCAGCGTATCCACACAGGAGAGAACCCGTATTACTGTGAACAGTGTGGGAGGAGTTTTATTTGCCAGAGTCATCTCAAGGTACATCAGCGTATCCACACAGGAGAGAAGCCGTATCACTGTGACCAGTGTGGGAAGAGTTTTATTCGCCAGAGTCATCTCAAAGTACATCAGCTTATCCACACAGGAGAGAAGCCGTATCACTGTGACCAGTGTGGGAAGAGTTTTAATCGCCAGGGTAGTCTCAAAGTACACCAGAGTATCCACACAGGAGAGAAGCCGTATCACTGTGAACAGTGTGGGAAGAGTTTTACTCATCAGAGTAGTCTCAAATCACACCAGCGTATCCACACAGGAGAGAAGCCGTATTACTGTGAACAGTGTGGGAAGAGTTTTACTCAACAGAGTCATCTCAAATCACACCAGTGTATCCACACAGGAGAGAAGCCGTATGACTGTAAGCAGTGCGGGAAGAGTTTTATTCGCCAGAATCATCTCAAAGTACACCAGCGTATCCACACAGGAGAGAAGCCGTATGACTGTGACCAGTGTGGGAAGAGTTTTATTCGCCAGAATCATCTCAAAGTACACCAGCGTATCCACACAGGAGAGAAGCCGTATCACTGTGAACAGTGTGGGAAGAGTTTTAATCAAGATAGTACTTTTCGGGTACACCAGCGAATCCACACGGGAGAGAAGCCGTATCACTGTACACAGTGTGGGAAGAGTTTTAATCAAGATAGTACTTTTCGGGTACACCAGCGAATCCACACAGGAGAGAAGCCGTATCACTGTACACAGTGTGGAAAGAGTTTTATTCAATTTAGTCATCTTCAAATACACCATCGAATCCACACAGGAGAGAAGCCGTATCACTGTGAACAGTGTGGGAAGAGTTTTACTCATCAGAGTAGTCTCAAATCACATCAACGAATCCACACAGGAGTGAAGCCGTATCACTGTGAACAGTGTGGGAAGAGTTTTTCTTATCAGCGTAGTCTCAAAGAACACCAGCGTTTCCACACAGGAGAGAAGCCGTATTACTGTGAACAGTGCGGGAAGAGTTTTACTCAACAGCATAGTCTCACGGTACATCAGCGTATCCACACTGGAGTGAAGCCGTATTACTGTGAACATTGTGGGAAGTTTTTTACTCAACAGCATAGTCTCACGGTACACCAGCGTATCCACACAGGAGAGAAACCATATCACTGTGAACAGTGTGAGAAGAGTTTTACTCAACAGCTTAGTCTGAAAATACACCAGCGAACCCACACAGGAGAAAAGCCGTATCACTGCTCACATTGTGGGAAAAGTTTTCGCTATTCGAGGAGCCTCCTCAAACACCAGCAGAGTCATACAGGACAGAAGCTGTAAATCGGTGGAAAATGTGGCGGAGCTTTGCTCATTGAAGATCATTATTAAAGCACAAGACTGAAGATCATTGGCTTTTTAAGGCCTATTTAATATTAATTTAATTTTATTAGTTTTAAGAGTTTTAAGCTACATTGGGAATCAACTGAAACAAAGAATCCACCATGTTTCTGGTCAAAGATGGGTTCTGAGTTCCGACAGCAGACACAGAGAATGGCATTGGAATATTGTGTTTACATCTAATTTAGAGAGAGAATTCTGGTCCAACTACAGCTAACTTAATTCCTGAGCATCACATCCATATGTGCTTTCTTTACGTCATCTGATAGGCCGGCTTCCAGTTCATAGTACCTTGAGCCCAATGTTCCTGATCTAGTTTTCTGCAACCCTAAGCAGGATCACATTTCTGCAAAATAATAATTTTTTATTTAATTTAATTTAATTATTTAATTGTGGGAAAAACCCACAAAACGCCACCCAGAGGGTTTATTGTGTGAATCATGGCGGATTTGTTGTTTGATTTGAGACTTGGTGCAGAAATAAAAGTTTACTGATAAAATATTTTTATCTGGAGTTGATTTATTTATTTTATATCTAAGTAAAAAAAGGACGTTGTGGATAAATGTATATTTTGCCTCTTTTATATTTAGTTATTTATGTATTTACATTTTTGATAAAAAATAGTGAAAACAGAAATGTGCTCTGAATTGATTCAGCGTTACTAGCATTTAGTGCCGTTTAAATTTTGACATCCAAATATGTATATTTTTATAAAACGAATTAAAAATGTTATCGAATGAATGTGTCCAGTTCTCTGTCATGTTTACATCACTGACTCCCTCTGTCTCATCCACGTCAACCCCAAACTTCTTACTGCCTTCTGCCCTGCTGATTCTTAGCTTTGTGGAGTGTGGAGTAAAGTACTGATACCAAAAGAAATCTACTTAAGTACAGTAACAAAGTATTTGTACTTCGTTACTTCCCACCTCTGGTCAAATTATTGTTAAGTCATTGGATATCGTGGGAAGACGTACGGATTATCATTATACGCTATACACCTAGAGTGTATATCAAAGTGTGTTGTTAAAATTAAACAGAAACTTTAAGTAACTGATGAGGTTAATTGGCAGCAGGTCAGTAAGATAATTGGGTATAAATAGTGCATCTTAGAGAGGCAGAGTCTCTCAGATGTAAAGATGGGCAGAGCTTCAACAATCTGTGAAAGACTGTCTGCAAACTGCAGAATGAATCCAGAATGATCCAGAAACACCACCATCCTCTCTGAGCCAAAGCTCTTTTTTAAAATGTACTGAGGCAAAGTAGAATCCTGTTCTATGGCCAGAAGAATCAAAATCCAGAAAACTTCTTTATCAGGAAAGGGCTTTTATATTTGAGTAAGATGATGCTAACTGCATACTGCATCTATTACAATAAAAGTGGTAGAAGAATGGTAGAAGAATCCGGGCGCTGAACTGGTCTGCCTGCAGTCCAGTAAAAATACAACAAAGGAAACACAGAAGTACATATGGGGCAACATTCTTCTCCCAAACCTTCAGCAACTTAGTTCCCAGATTTATTTGGACAGAAGACATGATGCTGCACAAGGCCCTGTCATTATAATTCAAAATTACCTAATTTATATACCGGATATATTCTTAGGTTAAACATTAAATGTTTTCTTGTGAATACAGTATGGATTTATGAGACTTGCAAATTATTGCACTGTTTTATTTACATTTTGCAGTGTTTTTAGAATTGGGTTGCATGATATAGTTTTATTTTATCAACAGCCTCTCTATTTTCTTCCTTAAAACAAATAAAGTTAAACAATAGCAAGAAAAAATTGTGAACTGTTCATGAAGTAATCATGAAACACTTTTTTTTTTAATGACACTGATACTCCTTCTTCAGTCAGGGGCTTAGTCCAACCCCTAAAGAACAGCCCCATACCACTACCGCTCCTTAACCCAACTTTACAATTCAATTCAATTCATTTTTAATTGTATAGCGCTTTTAACAATGAACATTGTCTCAAAGCAGCTTTACACAGATAATGTGGTGATTAAACGTAAATATGTTCTTTGTAAGTATGTTTGTCCCTGATGAAAGTAAGTCCCTTTACAGTTGGCACAATGCAGTCAGGCAGGTGAAGTTTTCCCTGAGTCTGCTGAACCCAGAATCATCTATCACACTGCTACAGAAAATTGATTCTTTATTCTGCTATCTGTCTCCATATTTAAATCCTATTAGAAAGAGCTGCAAGGCCAGCTGTCGTATTTACTCTGGAAGATCTGAAATGTTTCACCTGTTATACTAGAATAATGGTGGTGGAAATTAGCCCCGAATATACAAGAATTATTCAGGTTCTGTTCATGACAGTGGTGATCATGGTGGCTAATAAACTTACAAAATATACCACAGGTCACCTTTATTCATATATATGTGGAAACACAAAGGATGATGAATAAATTCCATCAGATAATGTTAAGAAACACATATGGGTGTGGTGCTCAGGTATCCTCATAATTTTTGCCATATAGTGTAATTGTGAAGCCATATAGTGTAGGTTGTGTAGCTGGACCAGAATTATCTCTGCAAATTCTATGTTAACACAATGTTCTGATGGCTTGGAAAGGTGTCCAGTTTTTTAGTTATAATCATGAACGTTAAAATGTAAAGTTCCCCAATATATATACATACATTTCTTTTACATGCCTGTGACAAAGAATTTAAAAACAATATTCTTTGACAAATTAACATCAGGAGTTGATGGCTGTATTTTAGAACACCTTAATGTTCCCTTAATGAGCTTTAATAAGCATAGCTCTGTCCATACTGTCCACAGAGGTACAGCTTCTGTCCTGTATGACTCTGTTTGTGAAAGGGGAAGGCCCTCTAAGCACTGAAACTTTTCCCACACTGTTTACAGTAATACGGCTGAAGATGTGTCTTTTGACAAAAAACTTTGCCCACATTGTCCACAGTGATTATGGTCCCTCCACTGTGTGGATACACTGGTGTTCTTTGAGATTACCCTGAGGAGTAAAACTCTTCCCACACTGTTCACAGTAATACGGCTTCTCTTCTGTGTGGGTACGCTGGTGTACTTGGAAAGTACTCTGTTGAATAAACCCCTTCCCACACTGTTCACAGTAATATGGCTTCTCTCCTGTGTGGGTACGCTGGTGTACTTGGAAAGTACTCTGTTGAATAAACCCCTTTCCACATTGTCCACACTGATATGGTTTTTCGCCTGTGTGGATACGCTGGTGTACTTTGAGATTACCCCGATGAGTAAAACTCTTCCCACACTGTATACAGTGATACGGCTTCTCTCCCGTGTGGATACGCTGGTGTTCTTTGAGTTGACCCTGATGAGTAAAACTCTTTCCACACTGTTCACAGTGATACGGCTTCTCTCCTGTGTGGATACGCTGGTGTATTTTGAGATGACTCTGATGAGTAAAACTCTTCCCACACTGTTCACAATAATACGGCTTCACTCCTGTGTGGATATGTTGGTGTAACTTGAGATGACTCTGATGTGTAAATCTCTTCCCACACTGTTCACAGTGATACGGCTTCTCTCCTGTGTGGATACGCTGGTGTAAATTAAGATTACTCTGACGATTAAAACTCTTCCCACACTGTTCACAGTGATACGGCTTCTCTCCTGTGTGTATACGCTGGTGTATTTTCAGAGAAGCAATTTTAGCAAAAATCTTCCCACAATCTGAGCAGTGGTGCATCTGAAAAACATAAAACCATTTATTATACTGTAATACTTGTAGTTTTGTTATAGAAATGTATGCTACAGTAATCTGAGATGGCTTGATTTTGAGGAGTTTTAGAAAATCTTGCACTATTTTATGGTTATATCGGATCTTACAAAATCCTCAATATCCAAGTCTTCAAGACAGAGACGGTTTATCACTACCATGACAAGCAGCACCATGATATCACTTTCATTTTAAGGAGACAGAGAAAAAGACCTTGGCACCTGTTGCAGCCTACTGCGACACTGGAGATGCAGTTCAAGACTCCAAGCATCATAAAACCAATATACTGTTAGAAATAATGAAAAACACTTACACCAATAAATGCATGCTCAAAGACCAAGTGAATGAGGGAAGCAGCATAGAATTTATTCCTCAAAAAAAAAACAAAAAAACAATCAACCCAAGATCAAGTTATTAAGAACATCTCAAAATGATCTGAACTTGTTACAAAAAAACCACCTGACATTATATTTTGTGCCACTGTGTTTGGATGAAGCAGTCAGCAATATAATTAATAATAAATAATATTAATGCAACCCCATTTGTTGCAGTAGATGTCTTTGTCTGAGGAACAGACGTATGGATTTTATTCATCAATAAAGGTAAGACTATTTAATGTATATTACCATTTGTGATGGAGTAAATATCCGAACTGTATTGCCAAAAAGAGCAATCCAGTCATTAGTGTTGCACAAGCCAGGTGACTCTCAGTGTCAGTCTCAAGCCCAGATAAATGTGGAGGGTTTTGTTATGAAGGACATCCAGTGTAAAACATTAGCCAAATCAAATATGCAGATCACGAATCAGAAATTCATAAGGGATTGGGCTCGAGGCCCAGGTTACCAACAACCACCACAGGTATTATTATCCAACAGGTACCAGTGGAAATTGGGCTACTATTGGCCGAAGGAGGAGGAGAGTCTACAGAGACAGCAGGGAAAGGAGAAGTGGAGGAGAGTGGAGGTTTGGGTTGGTACTTTAAATGTTGGTACTATGACTGTTGAAGGTAGAGAGGGAGCTGATATGATGGAGAGGAGAAAGGTAGATATGTTGTGTTTTCAGGAGACCGAATAGAAAGGGAGTAAGACCAGGAACATTGGAGGAGGATGTGGTAAAACACAAGGAAAAGGCATATGAGGAGCTGTATGAGAAGTTGGCCAGTAAGGAAGGAGAAAAGGATTTGTACCGATTGGCCAACCGTGAAAAAAGGAAGCCCAAAGAGGATGTTTATGGATGTGGCGAGGGAAGACATGCAGGTGGTTGGGGTGAAAGAGGCAGATGTAGAGGACAGGGTGGTATGGAGTTGGATGATCCGCTGTGGCAACCCCTAATGGGAGCAGCCGAAAGTAGTAGTATTGTCAACCACAGCACTTCAAAAATTTAAGAGGTTCTTCTCTGGTTCTTTTTTCACCAACTGATAAGGGAAATCATGCTTAGATCCTGTTCACACACTGCACTTAAAAAAAAAAAAAAAAACATCAAAAAACGTGGAATAAAACATCACTCAAAGGGGTAACTTGTGCATAAAGAATGCAATATAAATAGGTAAAATACTATTTGCCTAATTAAACCAAGTTATTGAAAATTTAATGATTGAATCCTTTTGGGGTTTATATTTATATATATATATGGCAAAATGTGTCTCTGTCTGTCCAGGATCTCACATGGCCTTCACCTCACTGGTTACAGAGTAAATGTTTGGCTGGATTATGGGTGTTACATTTCAGCAGGTTCTACAGCACTCTTTCCTAACTCATCTTTGCGAAAAGAATAAAATGAGAATGTGGACATTTACACCAAAAAATAGCAGGAAGTTAACAGCACTCTGGACCTGGAGCCCTCAGAGAAACAAACGTTCTGCTCAACACAGTGAAAATGTGGTTGTATCACACCACACTTTCTGAGATGAGATGAGACATGAATAAAGTGTACCTTTGATCCAGCAGCAGCAGGAGTGTGTGGAGGTTCTCCTAAAGATCTCCGTCTGGACTCTGATTTCATGATCAGAGGTGTAAAGAATCAGGACACTGGAAGAAAAATGCAGAGGTTCATGACTCCAGAATGTCCACTAGCTGTTCCCCGAGCAGCTCAGCTGCTACATTTCACTGTATCTCACCTTTGGGTAAAAATCCGCTAAATCCGGGACAAAAACTGGGTTGAAGCTCGCGCGCGATAGATTTATAACGGCGAAAGAAACGTCGAAGTGGAGAAAATCTCACGCGCCCAACATTAACTTCAGACCGGAGCGCGTGACGGAAGGCTATAAGTACAAAAGCAGATCACAAAGCAGTGGGCGGGGCCAACGAGCTCGAGTTCTAAATCCTCAAACATCATTGGCTCAGACATTTTCAGGAAGTGAAATCTGATTGGTTGTCTGCCACTGTGCCTTATATTTAGTGGTTGAGCTTCATGAGAGACATGACTTCATTATCTATCACTCTTCATTCTCTTCTATCATCATTCTCCATTTTTATTTGTTCATAAATTTCGGTTTACAAATAAACGGAGATTCACACAAATTAATTCAATTCACAAATCAATGAAAAGGAGAATTTAAACAGGATTGAGTATTTATTGGATTATGACTGGGGACCAGGTGGACATTCACTGGGCTGATGTATGAGTGAGATTCTTCATCTGAATGAAATGTTTTAATGATCATTAAGTTTTTATTGGGCTATGTGGACTACTCACACAATGATATTGTTAGACACACACATTGAAAGACACACAATTACATTGTTATACACAATATATACACATTCAGACACAATTATTGTTAAAATTATTATTTATTCATTTTCTAAAGCATCAGGTTTTAAAAATATATATATATTTTTATTATAATTTTTTTTAAACCTTTTTAACCTTTTTATATATATATATATAATTTCCATCAGCACTGGACTGATTTCTGAGGTAAGAAAAATGTATACTACTAAGTTAACATGTACATTGCAATGTACTATTTTGTAACCTGAAAAATAATTGTAATCATCACCGAGTTCTGGGGTAACAAAAGAATACACATATAAGGGAAACAAGAGATACACTGTAGTATAATGTTTTGTTACCTCAGAATTGCTTCAGAAATATTTTTGATCAGCACTGGACTGATTTCTGAGGTGACAAAAAATTTACAGTTTTGATGGGACAAGTATACACTGCAGTTTACTTGTTTGGTTACCTCAGAAATAATTTTGATTAGCAGTGTACATTGCGTTTTTATTTTTACTTCAGAAAGCATTACATTATTTGTTATTTCAGAAATCTTTTTTTGTTGTTGTCTCAGAATTAATTTTGATCAGAACTGGAATGCTTTCTGAGTTAATAAAAAAAAGTTAACTTCTGAGGTAACCAAAAGAGTACTTTTTTTGTTACCTCAGAAATCAGTCTAAATCAAAAAGATTACTTATGTACTTTTTTGTTACCTTATATCAGTAGTAAAGGAGCAGATCTGGACGGATCATGGATAGAGCATGTTCGGTGAACTGGGATATTTGTATTTGTAACTTAAGAAATCTTTTCCATATTGCCTGAGAAATAATTTATAACAGCACTGGACTGGTGTGTGAGAGAACAAGTATACACTGCAGTGTAATTTTTAATTACCTCAGAAACCAGTCCAGTGCTGTTCAAAATTTTTTTAAATGTAAATTTTTTTTTAAAAGTTCACTTCTGAGGTAACACAAAAAAGTACACTGCAGTGTACTTTTTAGGTTACCTCAGAAGTGAACTTAAAAAAAAAAAAAAAAACTTAAGAAATATTTTCAGTGCTGATCAAAATGTAATTTAAAAAATATTTTTTATGTTGCCTGAGAAATAATTTTTAACAGCACTGGACTGGTTTCTGAGGTAACAAAAAAAAAATTACACTTCTGAGAAAACAAGTATACACTGCAGTGTACTTTTCTTTTTACCTCAGAAATTGTTTTTGTTGCGTCAGAAAAAAATTTTCTCAGCAAAATTCTGAGGTAAAAAAAAAGGACACTTCTGAGGTAACCAAAAAAGTACACTTATAAGTACACTTTTTAGTATTTTAGGAAATAATTTTGTTTAGCACTGGTCTGATTTCTAATGTAACAAAAAAAAAAAATCTACATTTCTAAGAGAACAAGTGTACACTGCATTTTTGTTACCTCATAAATCACTACTTTTTGTTTGTTGCCTCAAACATAATTTTGATTACCATTGCACTGATTTCTGACAAGAAAAAAAATAGAATTACACTTCAGAGGTAACAACAAAATACAGTGCAGTGTACTTTTTGTTATCTGAGAAACCATTACTTTTACAAGTTACCTTAACAATAATTATGATTAGCACTGGACTGATTTCTGGGGTATCAAAAAATATTTTTTTTGTTACCTCAGAAACCTTTTTTTTTTTGCCTCAGAAATACTTTTTATTGTAACAAATTAAATAACACTAAGTTAACAAAACAATGCAATTTTTGTTATTTTAGAAGTCATTACTTTATTTGCTACTGCAAAAATATTTTTTTGTTGTTGCCTCAGAAATAATTCTGATCAGCACTGGACTGATTTCTGAGATAACAAAAAATATATATACTTCTGAGGTAACAATTGCAGACTGCTTTGTAATTTTTTTGCTACCTTAGAAATTACAGTCGCATTTTTTCAGCACGCGACTGATTTCAAAATTATTTCTGTGGCAACAAAAAAAAGATAGTACACTGCACTGTACACTTGTTACTTCGGAATTCAGTCCAAATAAACACATTTTTACAATTATTTGCTAATGAACTGCAAAGTCTTGGAAAAACATGGGTTGTCTTGTCAGTTGAAGGGAGAAAGGTCTGTAGTTCTTTTTACAGTTTACAATTGTGACTCTTGTTTGCTGGACAGAATGTCAAGCAATTTGATGGAGAGCATAGTGGTAAATGGTGTTATAAAAAAAAAAGAAGTTGTAGAAAAGGGTAATGTTTACAAGGGTTTTCCTTGCAATCAGTGAAGCCAGTTGTTGCTTAGCATCAGAACTGGCTTTAGCAAGCTGCTTAATCTGGAACATGCATAAATGGAGTAAAAGGCCCATTCCCTCGTATGCTGCTGATGTTTTTTGACATGGTTCCTGGATTTGCATATGACTACATGCATGGAATATTATTAGTTGTTTCAGTCACCAACTGATTAACCTGTGACTGCAAATACCATGCAGAGCCTTGGTACAATGGAAGACAAATCGAGCAAATTGAAAGAAGGTTACTTGCCATACAACCACCTGCAAGTGTAACAAGACCAGCATGATAATGCATTCTCCTTCTGGATTAAATTCCCCCTAAAAACAATGACTCCACTCATGGCCTTATAAACGCATTTGTGCGCATGACCATTCATTATTCTGACACATTTATTACTTTTGACAAATCACCCCTTCAGAAATTAGAAACAAAGTAACTTTTTTCCCCTCAATTATGCTTCAAAATAAGCTGATTCTAACATTCATCAGTTGCTTTAAATAAAAAAAAGAAAAAGAGATTGCAGATACACATAATAATGACAAAGGATAAAGAGTAAAAAGTACCATAGTACAAAAATTCTAAATAAAAATTCATTCACTGATATTACTGTGTATCCTTGTTAACCTGTTCAGGGTTGCAGTAAATCAGAATACTAAATCAGGAACACTGGTCTCAAGGGACCATTGACTAAAAGCTTTTCCATAAGAGCATGTTCAGCTGGCACCTAAGGATGTGATGCACAGGTATCACCTATTGGCCATGTAATGTAATTAGCTGTAGTCAAATCAGAATTATTTCTCCAAATTGCTATAAACACAACCATGTTCTAATGTCTTGAAAAGGTTTCCAGTTTGTCAGTTACAATCATCAACCTTACAATTAAAACTTCCCGATTAGTTACACAATTGTACTTTTCATCCCTTTAAAAAAACAATTGTAATCCCTAACTTAGGAGCTGATGGCTTTACATTAGAGCACTTGTGTGTCCTTAATGAGCTTTGATAAGCATAGCGCCGCCCACATTGTGCACAGAGGTACAACTGTGTGGACACGCTGATGTGCCTGAAGATGTGCCTTTTGACTAAAAGTCTTCCCACATTGTCTACAGTGTAAGGGCTTCAATCCTGTGTGGATTCGCTTGTGTACTTGGAGACTAGTCTGATAAGTGAAACTCTTCCCATATTTTCCACAGTGATATGGTTTCTCTCCTGAGTGGATATTTGGAGAACACTCTGACGAGTAAAACACTTGCCACATTGTTCACAGTGATATGGTTCCTCTCCTGTGTGGCTACGCTGATGTATTTGAAGATGAGATGGTTGGATAAAACTCTTTCCACACTGTTCACAGTGATACAGCTTCACTCTTGTGTGGATACGCTGGTGTACCTAAAGAATACTCTCTCGACTAAAACTCTTTCCACACTGTTCACAATGATACAGCTTCTCTATAGTGTGAATTCGCTGGTGTTCTTTGAGATGAGAAATTTGGGTAAATCTCTTTCCACACTGTTCACAGCAATATGGCTTCTCTCCTGTGTGGATTAGCGTGTGTCTTTGATGAGTAGACATTTGGATAAAACTCTTCTCACACTGTTCACATTGATATGGTTTCTCTCCTTTGTGGATATGCTGGTGTCTTTTCAGAAGAGCAAATTTAGTAAAACTCTCCACAATCCGAACAGTGGTGCAGCTGGAAAACATAAAAAAGTTTCGATATACTGTAATCATTTTGGATTTTGTCTCCCATCATGTTATTAGAAATGCTTGCTAGAGTAATCTACATTAAATGCTGGAGCAGCCAATGGAAGAAAAATATGTGGATATTTACCTCCAGAAAATAGCAGAAAGTTAACAGCAACTTTTTTTATATTTTAATGAATAAAGTATGTATATATGTATGTATGTATGTATCACTCTAAGACAAACAAACCCTTTTCTGCTCAACACAGTGGAAATGTGGTTTTAGCACACCAGACTGTGAAAGATGAGACACATGAATAAAGTGTACCTTTGATCCAGCAGCAGAAGGAGGAGTGTGTGGGGGTTCTCCTAAAGATCTCCGTCTGGACTCTGATTTCATGATCAGAGGTGTAAAGAATCAGGACACTGGAAGAAAAATGCAGAGGTTCATGACTCCAGAATGTCCACTAGCTGTTCCCCGAGCAGCTCAGCTGCTACATCTCACTGTATCTCACCTTTGGGTAAAAATCCGCTAAATCCGGGACAAAAACGGTGTTGAAGCTCGCGCGCGAAAGATTTATAACGGCGAAATAAACGTCGATGTGCACGAGCCGATTTTAAAGCACAAGGTAAAAACTTCGTCTTTCTTCTTCTACTTTTGTTTATTGGTGGTCTGCATACCAGGTTTATGGTTTAATCTCGCCTCCAACTGGATTTGTAACTTAATTACAGTATATTAATAAAATAGAATTGAAATAAACTTGCTTTTGTATACTGTATTGGTGCCTTCCATTGCTCTCTAACCCACTGTCCTTGCCAATTCATGATTTTTTTCGACTTCTGCTTTACTTATTAATCTTTACTTAAAAAATTTGTTTAGTTTAGCATTAGTTTTAATGCTTGTTTAATTTATTTTTAAAGAGTCTCATTGCCCTGAGCTCACACATGTGCTGATACCCATACAAATGTCACATTTAATTCATGTTGTGGATTCTGAGTAAGCTTTCTCGTAGGTCATATATCTTCTCTTGCTGTATATTGTCTACTACAGGCTTGTTAAAGCTGAGAGAGGCGGTGCATTCACCACCACCCACTGAAGGGCTAACACAATTACCATTTGTTCTGTTGTAAAGAGTGATAGATTATTTGTTCTTTATTATCTTATTGGTAAAATTACTTTTTAGGAATGTTTATTGCTGCTGTGGTTATACTAATACTGGATTCTTGGAACCATTTGTTAAAAAACGCATGGTGCTGATGGATGGACGTGTCCCAAGAGTTGTGAAAGAACTTGTGCCATAGGAAATAACCAGAAAGGAGGGTATGTCTTGAGCATCTATAGAAGTGGTCCACACAAAGATTCTAAAGCCATTATTGCCATGCATCTTCTTTCCAGTTTATTAACAAGTTTTAGACCAGCTTTTTATGCATTATCACCATCAAATGGGCTGGAGTATAGAACATCATTTGGGAATGAGAATTATCCTGTGGAGGGGGAAGTGGTTTTAACTATAATCTTAAACTTTTTACTTTTAAAATCCTGAATACTGTGTCTTTCAGTTTTATTCTGCTTCCCTAACTAACCAAATGAAACAAAAATGCATACATTTTAGTTTGTTTTGTAGGTTTGTTCATCATGTGTATGTTTTGAGTATGAACAGTGTTGACTCTGTATAAAAGAAAGATCCAGGTTGGGGGTCAGCAACCACCGAAGAACAACGAAGAACAGATGAATAAATCGTTCATTCAAATATCAGAACATCTATTCTTAGAACTGATAAACATGAAATTTTTTTAGAGAATGCCATGGAAATGATGAGGCATCAAAAGATGGGTTCTTTAACTGAGATTTAATGTTGACGCAAAACTTTGCAAAGTAATCACACATTTAAATCCAAAGAAAAGCACAGGTAAAGGGTATAACTAAAGTACCACAAAGCCACTGTCCCTTTGCTAGAAAAAACATGGTAAGATTGGCTCTCAAAATGGCTCCTTTAGATGCAACGCTTGCAGACTCCTAATCTAGTTGTTGTTGTAAGCTTTAACAAGCAGGTGGTAGTAAATAAAATTGGTTGCATAATCAGAATTCATAGCATTCAAAAATAGTCACTAAGTTTTGCATGTGCGCAGTTATTGCTGAAATGCAGCTCACCTACTTTGACCAAAGAATTTGGTGGATTTAAAATCACCAAAATTCAAGAACTTTAGTATAAAAAAAAAAAAATTAAACAGTGGGATAAATTCTGGACAAAATCCAAGACAGCAGATTTTCTAATTAACCAGACACTCAGGCCAGAAGAAGAAATAGTAGAATAACAATAATACCTCAGAAACCTAAAACACAATCGGTCAGTTTGAAAATCTAGTTAGATTCAGGACTCCAAAACATTTGTATATATTATATTGCACCTGTATGAACGTTTTATGTCTACAGCTGTCTCTGAATGTGACTTTGAATATGTGGTACATTTTGTTTTGGTTTGTTGATCATTGGACTGGTAATTATGTAATCTGACTAATAAACTGTATCATGGGTATTATTCAAAAATGAGCAAAGAAACACAAATTATTATTATGCCTGGTAAAAAGAATTCTGTCAAATCAAAGCACTTAATTTTTTTCTTTTTTTAAATAAAAAAAATTGATCAGGAACACTGGGCTCACGAGGTCATGGATCGGAAACTGTTCCATCAAACAACAAAAAATTCCACTATATTTACTGTTAAATTTCACTTTACATCCCACTAAAAAGAAATTTTATATGTTACAGCTCTTTTCCCTAATCTTTTACCTTTTACGCTTTTTCTCATTGTGGATACGCCTGTGTTTATGGAGATTACTCTGAGAATTAAAACTCTTCCCACACTGTTCACAGGAATATGGTTTCTCCCCTGTATGGATACGCTGGTGACTAATAAGAGTACTCTGATGAGTAAAACTCTTCCCACATTGTCCACACTGATACGGCTTCTCTCCTGTGTGGACACGCTGGTGTACTTTGAGTTGACTTTGATTATAAAAACTTTTTCCACAATGTTCACAGTGATACGGCTTCTCTCCCGTGTGGATACGCTGGTGTAGTTTGAGACTACGCTGGTGATTGAAGCTCTTCCCACATTGTCCACAGTGATACGGCTTCTCTCCTGTGTGGATACGCTGGTGTACTTGGAGACTACTCTGACAGGCGAAACTTTTCCCACACTGTTCACAGCAATATGATTTTTCTGCTGTGTGGATACGCTGGTGTATTTTGAGATAATTCTTATAAGTAAAACCTTTCCCACATTGTCCACAGCAATAAAGTTTCTCACCTGTGTGGACACGCTGGTGCATTTGGAGACTGGTTTGATTAGTAAAACCCTTCCCACACTGCCCACACTGATACGGCTTCTCTCCTGTGTGGATACGCTGGTGTATTTGGAGATTACCCTGACGATTAAAACTTTTTCCACACTGTTCACAGTAATAAAGTTTCTCTCCTGTGTGGATATGCTGGTGTCTAAGAAGATTACTCTGAGAAGTAAAACTCTTCACACATTGTCCACACTTATATGGTTTCTCTCCGGTGTGGATACGGCGATGTATTTGGAGAGTTCTATGACAAATGAAACTCTTCCCACACTGTTCACAGTGATACGGCTTCTCTCCTGTGTGGATACGCTGGTGCATTTTGAAAAATGATTGTTGGTTAAAACTTTTTCCGCATTGTTCACAATGATATGGCTTCTCTCCTGTGTGGATCCTCTGGTGTATTTTGAGATGACTCTGATGAGTAAAACTCTTCCCACACTGTTCACAGTGATACGGCTTCACTCCTGTGTGGATACGCTGGTGTCTACTGAGATTACTCCGATTACTAAAACTCTTCCCACACTGTTCACAGTTATACGGCTTCTCTCCCGTGTGGACACGCTTGTGTCGATAAAGAGAACATAGATGGGTAAAACTCTTTGCACATTGTTCACAATGATACGGCTTCTCTCCTGTGTGGATACGCTGGTGTATTTTCAAAAGAGCTATTTTAGTAAAGGTCTTCTCACAATCCGAGCAGTGGTGTATCTGAAAACCATAATAAAAAGATTCAATATGTGCAATAAATTTTGCTTTACACAAAGAGACAGAGGTGGAAATGGTAAGCAGCATCAGATTCTTGGATCACACCTGGTCTCATAATACAATACAACTGGTCAGGAAATCACATTAGAGCATCCCCCCAGCTCCATCACAGACCGGTTTGGAAGCTGCTCAGCAAAAAATCATAATGCTCTACAGAGAGTGGTGAGGGCTTCCCAAACATCGCTGGAACATACTTAGCAACAATGGAGATTCTCTTCCAAGCCAAAGTCATCAGAAGAGCAATTAATATAAGACAATAGTCACCCTTAGCACAGCCTTTTTTATTCTGCTACCTTAAAGCAGACACTACAGGAGAGTTAAAGCAAGTGCATCGAGGCTGAACAGTTTTTACACACAGACCATTAGGCTTGTGAATGACACCAACTCACTGCCTTTCCCAATCACAGACACGGACTACCCTCTGACCCTGACACAATGCAAATTTTCAAAAATTACCTCTGCATATTCTGCACATGTACACAGCCTCCTTTACAACAGGAATCCCAACATGGACCCATTCTACCTCTACAGGTCTTTACACAAGCCTTTCTTTGATGTTAGACTGCAAGTGTGTGTCACCTTAGCCATGGTCCACTGTTTTTCCAAGCTCATGCACTGATTTTTCAGGAGGAAATCACTTGAATGTCATTCAGATATGCATTTATAGCTCATGATACATTATTAATCCTTACAAAGATTTCCAAAACACTAGGTGGATATCATACAACGATATGATCTTTACCACTGTGATCATAATGACTGGATCCCTACATGTTAGCCAGATGATAGGAAGTGACTTTTTATTACTGCGGTCAAGCAAACCACACTTTTCTTTGTTTGGCACATCTAATCATTTAATTTACAGGTTTGCCCATTCATTCAAATAATTCTTATTTAGAGTCTATTAGCTTATTGATTTTCAAGTTATTTTACTGAAGTAAAGGCAAAAATCACTCTAAAACTCAGTGCATTTTCAATCAAAATCCTATATTAAAAACATTTTCTTTTATAGGTTTGCCCAATCTTTTAAAGAATAATTTTTTTTTAGAGTATGCCTTTTTATTATTCTATTAAATCTCATAAAACTTTTGCCTTTATAAGTTTGCTCAATCTTTTAAACAGTAATAAAGAAAAAAAAAGAGTGTTTTCATATGGGACATGATTAAAAATGCACTGATATTTGGAGTGATTTTTACTTTTCCCAAAAAACTATACAGTGAAATGACTTGAAATGTGAAAGAAATTGGACAGGGACACTCGAAATGAGAAATATTTGAAAGATTGAGCAAACCTTTAAAATATAATGTTTTACAAGTGTTTCAATATGCCGATTAGAAGCAATGATGTTTATATTTCCTAAAAATTGTACAATAGAACAACCTGAACAGAAAAGTAATTCAGTGATAGTCAGGGTCACTCTAAATAAAGATCAACTGAATGAATTAGCAAACATATAAAGGAGAGTAATATAAAGGTGATTTTGCCTTTACATTTTACTGTATAATCTTAGACTATAGAGATGTTTTAAGAGTTTAGAATATGAGCCAATATTATATATATTTACACCACAAACACGAAATTGTATTGTTTGTGTTTTGATGAAAAATAGCAATACATACATTTTTGGTGTCTTTTAATTGTTGTTTGTTTGTTTTTTTAATAGCAATGACTTTACTGTTTTATAGTAGCGCCATAAAGATACATGTACGAAGCCCATTTCAGCACTGAATAATAAATAAAAGGTTTATACACTCAGATATAAACTCACAAAAGTCAGAATTCTTACTTAAGAACTCGCATTTAAGAGTTTATATATCACAATTCGCATTTCTTTACTGTGGGAAACCAGCTTCCACCATATACATCAGCTCAGAACAAAGGGTTAAATGTTTGGCTGCATTATGGGTGTTACATTTCAGCAGGTTCTACAGCACTCTTTCCTAACTCATCTTTGGGAAAAGAATAAACTGAGAATGTGGACATTTACACCCAAAGATAACAGAAAGTTAACAGCACTCTGGACCTGGAGCCCTCAGAGAAACAAACCCCAAACTTCTGCTCAACACAGTGGAAATGTGGTTGTATCACACCACACTTTCTGAGATGAGATGAGACATGAATAAAGTGTACCTTTGATCCAGCAGCAGGAGTGTGTGAAGGTTCTCCTAAAGATCTCCGTCTGGACTCTGATTTCATGATCAGAGGTGTAAAGAATCAGGACACTGGAAGAAAAATGCAGAGGTTCATGACTCCAGAATGTCCACTAGCTGTTCCCCGAGCAGCTCAGCTGCTACATTTCACTGTATCTCACCTTTGGGTAAAAATCCGCTAAATCCGGGAAAAAAACGGGGTTGAAGCTCGCGCGCGATAGATTTATAACGGCGAAAGGAACGTCGATGTGCACGCGCGGAAAGTGGAGAAAAACTCACGCGCCCAACATTAACTTCAGACCGGAGCGCGTGAAAGAAGTCTATAGGTACAAACAGGAGTTATTCACAACGCAGTGGGCGGGGCCAACGGGCTCGGGTTCTAAATCCTCAAACATCATTGGCTCAGACAATTTCAGGAAGTGAAATCTGATTGGTTGTCTGCCACTGTGCCCGATCTTGTGCTTCATGAGAGACATAACTTCATCATCTATCATTCTTCATTCTCTTCTATCATCATTCTCCATTTTTATTTGTTCATAGATTTCGGTTTACAATACAATGAAAAGGAGAATTTAAACAGGACTGAGTATTTATTGTTAAGTTAAATCAATTAAGTTGAAGCTTTATTATTATTTAAGGCTTCATTGAATGCTGAATTGCAGCCTATATACAGCATTCATACATATGAGTCCTTATTTTGCAGGTGTCTGAAGGCCAGGCGGGACTGTGGTGGAGATGCGGAAATCGGTGGAGCGATTAGTGCAATACGCAGACTGCAGTGAATCCAGAGAGGAAGGCATAAGGGTCTTGGATGTGTATCATGATTACCATCTCGAAGCACTTCATGATGATAGTTATTGAGGACACAAAACACAGTTACAAGGGTAATCTTAAATTACATTGGAACAGATCTGCTCAGAGAGATGTCGAAGATGTCAATGAGAACATCCATCAGTTGGTCTGCACATCCTCTGGCACCCTGTTAAATATGTTGTCTGGTCCTGCACCTTAAACCTTACCTCAGAGTCACATTATTCTGTGCTTCAAATCAAGCATAGAAGCTGTTCAGTGCATCTGGAAGCGAGTCATCACTATGGCAGGCAGGTGATGAGGTGCTCTGGTTGCTGATGGCTTGGATGCCCCGATACATGCCCCGTGTGTCACAGATGTACATGAAGTATTTGTGGATTCTCTGGGCATGTGCACACTTTGCCTCTTTCATGGCCCAGGGCAGTTTGATCCCCGATGTTCTTAGAGTGAACTAGTGCTGCAAATAAAGATTTTCCTGATAACCGATTAATCAGACGATACATTTTTCTTAATTAATCAGATTTATATATATATATATATATATATATATATATATATATATATATATATATATATATATATATATATATATACACACACACACACACATTTTTTAATAGGCTGTTTTGCTTAACTATATAAAGCCCCTTTAATTTTGCCATTTTAATGTTTATAGTAGCTGCTTGTTGAGGAGTGTATGGGGGGATTTCAAATTCACTTATGCTGGGCCGTTTCCTTCTGTGTAAAAAAAAACAACAACAACAAAACATTTGAGTATGCAAGGTGTAAATTGTGTAAATCAAAATTTGTGTTCTTTTGAAAGATAATTGAAGATGGCAAGTTGACAATGCAAAATGTCAAACATTTTTTACCCCATACCCCCATACACTCCTCAACAAGCTCCTTATTTGCTGCTTTTAGATTTAGTATTTGACCGCACCATTTTAATTGAATCATCACAATGTCATGAGTGAACCAATTGTGTGACCTGATGCTTGCAAATCACAAGAGAACAGATCCAGTGCGATTTTCCTGAAGTTATAAACAGTTATAGCACACAATAGCACTTCATTAAACTACACCATTTTGACATGATGAGGATTCTAGAGTTTTTACTCACTGTGATGTTCCACCTTCATCCCTCACACCAGTGCGTTTCTTTTCTTGCTGCTGGTTGACCCTGAACTCTCCGCCCTTTCACAAGTGGCTATGTATCTTACCATCATGCTAAACGTAACCTGAGCAGCACAACTAATCCATAACTGCTTTCAGTGACAACGAATTTCATTATCGATTATTATCAATTTTTATCAATTAGTTGTTGCAGCCCTACAGTGAAAGGTGAAGTCTTCCTTTTCTGCTTTCCACTTTGAAATTCAACAACTCACACTTGAGAGAACTGGATCTGTAAGAAAATAAACTAGAAGGCTCAAGAAAAAATTTATTCTCTGCTTTTCAGGATGATGAACATAAAGAACTACAGGAACTGATGAAAATTATCATCTCTATGCTAGACAATAATTTTTCACAGCACCTTACTCACGATGACATTTCTTCCTGCTCCTCAACCACAGACACTATTATGTTGTTGTTCATGAAGTACGTCAGTCCAGATTTTGATTATTAATTAACTTTCTTATTTCCATTAGATGATAAAGGCTCTGGTGTTTTTGCATTCAGAGCAGTGAGAACTGCATACAGTTCCAGAGTCCTGAAGTTACTGTGTCACAGTTGGACCCTGGAGAAACACCGCTATGCTATATTTTAATGCTGTAAAATGTTGCATAATAATTACATTTACTTTATTAAATTATAACATTATCTTTTAATATGTTGATACTTACAGTTGGCACAATGCAGTCAAGCAGGTGAAGTTCCCTCTGAGTCTGCTGAACCCAGTCACCCATCATACTGCCAGGGAAGCTTGATTCTTCATTCTGTAATTTCTGTCTCCATATTTAAATCCTATTAGAAACCTTCAGTCTCAATTAAGCCCAAGAGCACGGCAATGCTGCAAGACCGTTTGGCTGATTTACTTATCCCAGAATATAAGAGCATTATTCAGGCTCTGTTGATGAATTAATGGTGAGGATGTAATTTGACTAATAAACTTATAAAATGTATCACAGGTCACCTTTATTATATTAAAGTTGGAGAAACACAAAAGATAAGCAACAGAGCAAAGTACCTAAAGGTTTACACATTTAACATTTCAGATGTGAAATAGACTTGAAGGTCAGACAAACCTTATCTTACATCTTATAGGTCCAAACAATTCAGTCCCTGATCTTATTGTGTAACCATGTGTTTCTGGTCAGGGTTGCAGTAAATCAGAAAACTAGTTTAGGAACACTGGGCTCAAGGGACAATGGATCTGAAGCCATTCCATCAGATCATGTTCAGAAAGGTCTGGTGGGTGTGGTGCTCATGTATCCCCATCCTTTTTGCTATAGAGTATAGCTGTAGTGTAGTTCGTCCAGAACAATCTCTCCACATTGCCTGTAAACACAACATTTTTCTGATGGTATAGAAAGCTGTCCAGTTTGTAAGATCCATTTGTTAACATTAGAATTAAATGTTTCCATATATTTACAGTCTGTACACACTTTTAAATAAGAAATTAAAGAACAAGATTTTCAGTTTGACAAATTAACATCATGAGCCGATAGATGTATGTTAGGGCACTTGTGTTTCCTTAAAGAGCTTTGATAAGAATAGCTCCGTCCACACTGTCCACAGAGGTACAGCTTCTGTCCTGTATGACTCTGCTGGTGGCTGAGGAGGGCACTTTGAGCACTAAAACTCTTCCCACACTGTTCACAGCGATACGGCTTCTCTCCTGTGTGGATACGCTGGTGTTCCTGGAGATGCGTCTTTCGCCGAAAACTTTTCCCACATTGTCCACAGAGAAATGGTCTCTCTCCCTTGTGGATACGCTGGTGTACTTGAAAACAACTCTGATAAGTAAACCCCTTCCCACAGTGTACACAATGATATGGTTTCTCACCTGTGTGGATACGCTGATGTGTTTGAAGATTACTCTGAGATGTAAAACTCTTTCCACACTGTTCACAGGGATATAGCTTTTCTCCTGTGTGGAAACGGTGGTGTCTAAGTAGATTACTCTGAGAAGTAAAACTCTTTCCACACTGTTCACAGTGATACAGTTTCTCTCCTGTGTGTATACGCTGGTGTCTAAGTAGATTACTCTGACAATTAAAACTCTTCTCACACTGCCCACAGTGATACGGCTTCTCTCCTTTGTGGATACGCTGGTGTATTTTGAGATGACCCAGACGATTAAAACTCTTCTCACACTGTTCGCAGTGATAAGGCTTTACTCCTGTGTGGATACGCTGGTGTCTAAGGAGATTACTCTGACAATTAAAACTCTTCTCACACTGTTCACAGTGATACGGCTTCTCTCCTGTGTGGATACGCTGGTGTGTTTTCAGAAGAGCAATTTTAGTAAAACTCTTCCCACAATCTGAGCAGTGGTGCATCTGGAAAACAAAATCAAGATTCAGTATACCAGAATCATTTAATATTTTTTTTTGTCACGTTATTAGAAATATCTTCAACAATAATCTAATACGGCTTAAACACTAAATCACTAATGTAATTTGCTATAGCAACTAGACTTTCAGGTTTTCAAATGCTGGTGGGGCTGCTAAAAAAAATGATAATACACAACCCAAATGTAAACTTTTAATTAAAATAAATGGAACGCAATAATATTTTAATCTTATAAACCCATATTTCATTCACACTAGAACATAGAAAACATATACAATTTTTAAAATGAGGAAATGTACCATGTTTAGGAAAAAACAAGGTCATTCTGAATTTGCTTCCTTCAATACTCCTAAAAAATAAATAAATAAAAATAATAAAAATAATAATAATAATAATAATAATAATAATAATTTTTTTAAAAGCTGGGACAGGGCAACAAAAGTCTAAAAAAAGTTTTATTAAAATTAAATAGTTGGATAAACATTTTGCAACTAATAAATATGATGATTGGGGTATAAAGAGTGTATATTAGAGTCAGACTTGAGATAAGATGTAACTGTCTACAAATTGAGGAACAATTTTCGAATAATGTTCTTCGATATCAACTTGCAAAAAGTTGAAGTCTCATAATTTACAGAAAATAATATCAACATAAATTGAAAAGAATCTGGAGAGAAATCTCTGTGAAATCTCTGTGCACAAGGGACAAGGGTGAAAATCAATATTGGATGGGTATGATTTCCTAAACATGATCCAGAACACAACCATCCCCACTGGGCCAAAGCTCAATTTAATATCTACAGAGGCAAAGTGGAAAACTGTTCTTTGGTCAGACGAATCAATTTTTTTTATTTATTTTTTTGGATACTCTGGACTAAAGAGGACAGGGGCCATCTGGCTTGTTATCAGCGTTCATTTTAAACAGCTCATCATTTAATCTCTGATGCTATGGGTTGCAGTGTACCTTTGATCCAGCAGCAGCAGGAGTGTGTGAAGGTTCTCCTAAAGATCTCCGTCTGGACTCTGATTTCATGATCAGAGGTGTAAAGAATCAGGACACTGGAAGAAAAATGCAGAGGATCATGACTCCAGAATGTCCACTAGCTGTTCCCCGAGCAGCTCAGCTGCTACATTTTACTGTATCTCACCTTTGGGTAAAAATCCGCTAAATCCGGGACAAAAACGGAAAAAAAAAACTGGACCGGAGCGCGTGAAAGAAGTCTATAGCTGCTGTGATTAGTCGGTCCGTAACGGAAACGCGATTTGTACTGCGCATGTGCGTAAATGCGTCTACTTCCTGTCTGAAGTATGCCGAAAAAATATAGGATTGTTGTTGTCAATGCCCGATCCGTACCAGAACTAGTTCTGTACTAGTGATTCTCTTCAGAAGGGGTTTAGAAAGAAGGCAGCAGGAAGTACCTGCAGTTAACAAGCAGGGTTTGGAGAGACATTCGATTAGAGTAGATTCACCTTTGTGATTGTGCGAGGTACATGTACAGAGCCAATGAAATAGTCATCTATCCAGAAGTGCAGATGTGGACTATTTAGAATAAATAATAATTGCTGACCTTAGTATGCTACCATTAACTTCGAATATTGCTTTTTACCATTAAATACTATCATGTTTAAAGATTTTACTAAATCATACAAAACTAATGTTGTTTGACTGGAATTGTAGAAGGTACGCGTGCAACGCTAAGCACATCTTTTGTGTGTATATTTAATTTGTTAGGGGATTGTCTGATATCCATTAATTTATACCTTTTTTTCTTACTACCATTCTTTCTTTGGCTCTGTCTTCACTGTTTGTGTACCTGGCTATCAGTTATGCCATTGCATTTCTAAAACCTTTCTAACAAGTTAATTTGAACAGAACATGCAAAAAACTATCCATGTGAAATGAATGCTTTTGGAATGGATTATGTCTATTCTGGGACAGGCAATTGTCCCCTCTGTACAGTTGGGGTGATGTCATTTCCTGAACACTTTCAAGCAATGAGCCTTATATTTTGAGGATAATGGCATTTACAGTGGGTACGGAAAGTATTCAGACCCCCTTAAATTTTTCACTCTTTGTTATATTGCAGCCATTTGCTAAAATCATTTAAGTTAATTTCTTTTCCTCATTAATGCACACATAGCACCCCATATTGACAGAAAAACACAGAATTGTTGACATTGTTGCAGATTTATTAAAAAAGAAAAACTGAAATATCACATGGTCCTAAGTATTCAGACCCTTTACTGTGACACTCGTATATTTAACTCAGCTGCTATACATTTCTTCTTATCATCCTTGAGATGGCTCTACACCTTCATTTGAGTCCAGTTGTGTTTGATTAAACTGATTGGACTTGATTAGGAAAGCCACACACCTGTCTAAATAAGACCTTCCAGATCACAATGCATGTCAGAGCAAATGAGAATCATGAGGACAAAGGAACAGCCTGAAGAGCTCAGAGACAGAATTGTGGCAAGGCACAGATCTGGCCTAGGTTACAAAAAAATTTCTGCTGCACTTAAGGTTCCTAAGAGCACAGTGGCCTCCATAATCCTTAAATGGAAGACGTTTGGGACGACCAGAACCCTTCCTAGAGCTGGCCGTCCGGCCAAACTGAGCTATCGGGGGAGAAGAGCCTTGGTGAGAGAGGTAAAGAAGAACCCAAAGATCACTGTGGCTGAGCTCCAGAGATGCAGTCGGGAGATGGGAGAAAGTTGTAGAAAGTCAACCATCACTGCAGCCCTCCACCAGTCGGGGCTTTATGGCAGAGTGGCCTGACGGAAGCCTCTCCTCAGTGCAAGACACATGAAAGCCCGCATGCAGTTTGCTAAAAAACAGAGAAATAAGTTTTTCTGGTCTGATGAGACCAAAATAGAACTTTTTGGCCTTAATTCTAAGCGGTATGTGTGGAGAAAACCAGGCACTGCTCATCACCTGTCCAATACAGTCCCAACAGTGAAGCATGGTGGTGGCAGCATCATGCTGTGGGGGTGTATTTCAGCTGCAGGCACACGACGACTGGTTGCAATCGAGGGAAAGATGAATGCGGCCAAGTACAGGGATATCCTGGACAAAAACCTTCTCCAGAGTGCTCTGGACCTCAGACTGGGCCGAAGGTTCACCTTCCAACAAGACAATGACCCTAAGCACACAGCTAAAATAATGAAGGAGTGGCTTCACAACAACTCCGTGACTGTTCTTGAATGGCCCAGCCAGAGCCCTGACTTAAACCCAATTGAGCATCCCTGGAGAGACGTAAAAATGGCTGTCCACCAACGTTTACTATCCAACCTGACAGAACTGGAGAGGCTCTACAAGGAGGAATGGCAGAGGATCCCCAAATCCAGTTGTGAAAGACTTGTTGCATCTTTCCCAAAAAGACTCCTAGTTGTATTAGAGCAAAAGGGGGCTTCTACTAAATACTGAGCAAAGGGTCTGAATACTTAGGACCATGTGATATTTCAGTTTTCTTTTATAATAAATCTGCAACAATGTCAACAATTCTGTGTTTTTCTGTCAATATGGGGTGCTATGTGTACATTAATGAGGAAGAAGAATGAACCTAAATGATTTTAGCAAATGGCTGCAATATAACAAAGAGTGAAAAAATTAAGGGGGTCTGAATACTTTCCGTACCCACTGTATATGCATTGTACAAACCACACATTAATTTTACATGTTTGTTTATGTTGTTTGTAAGTTAAAACGTATTAACTTGCTTTTTTTGTTTCTAGGAAAATGCTCTGTTCCTATTGGAGAACACTCCCCTCACCATAGCATGAAGACAATACATTCATTTATCTTTTCTATTCACCTTTGTGCTGCAAAAATTGACCTTCACATTTGCAGGTTTTCTCAACATATAGTAGTCTGACTATAGTCTTCTTTTTTTTTTCTTCTTCTTCTTCTTCTTCTTCTTCTTCTTCTTCTTCTTCTTCTTCTTCTTCTTCTCTCGGCTTCTCACATTATGGGTCACCACAGTGGATCATCCTTCTCCACACCCCCCTGTCCTCTACATCTGCCTCTTTCACCCCAACTACCTGCATGTCTTTCCTCACCACATCCATAAACCTCCTCCTTGGTCTTCCTCTTTTCCTCCTTCCTGGTGTCTCCATCCTCAGCATTCTCCTACTGATATACCCCATGTCCCTCCTCTGCACATGTCCAAACCATCTCAATCTCATCTCCCTCACCTTGTCTCCACAACGTCCTACATGCGCTGTCCCTCAAATAAACTTATTTCTAATCCTGTCCATCGTCGTAACTCCCAACAAACATCTCAACATCTTCAGCTCTGCTACCTCCAGCTCCACCTCCTGTCTTTTATTAAGACAGGAGGACTCAATGCCACTGTCTCTAATCCATACAACATCTCAGGTCTCACCACAGTCCTATAAACTTTCCCTTTCACTCTCACAGATACTCTGCTATCTCAAATCACTCCTGCTATCACTCTTCTCCACCCACTCCACCCTGCCTGCACTCTTTTCTTCACTTCTCTAACACACTCTCCATTACTTTGCACTGTGGACCCCAGGTACCTGAACTCCTCCACCTTCTCCACCTCTTCTCCCTGCAACCACACCCCTCCACTGCCCTCCCTCTCATTCACACACATGTACTCTGTCTTACTCCTACTGACTTTCATTCCCCTTCTCTTCAGCGTGTACCTCCACCTCTCCAGGATCTTCTCAACCTGCTCCCTACTCTCACCACAAATAACATTATCATCTGCAAAAATCATAGTTCAGGGAGACTCCTGTCTGACCTTGTCCGTTAACCTGTCCGTCACCACTGCAAACAGGAAAGGGCTCAGGGCCGATCCTTGATGCAGTCTAACCTCCACCTTGAACCAGTCTGTCGTTCCTACTGCACACTTCACTGCTGTCACATTGTCCTCATACATGTCCTGCACCACCCTCACATACTGCTCTGACACACCTGATTTCCACATACAATACCACAACTCCTTTCTCCACTCTGTCGTACGCTTTCTCTAAATCCACAAACACTCCACTGCATCTCACCTAAACTGTCTGACTCTAGTATGTATAACAATCTTAATGTTAAATATACCAATTCCAGTAATTATCACTATTTAATTATGAAACACTAAATAGACTGATCTGGTCACCTGGTCCCCAGTCATAATCCAATAAATACTCAATCCTGTTTAAATCCTCCTTTTCATTGATTTTTTTTTTATTTAAATAATTTGTGTGAATCTCCGTTTATTTGTAAACCGAAATTTATGAACAAATAAAAATGGAGAATGATGATAGAAGAAAATGAAGAGTGATAGATGATGAAGTCATGTCTCTCATGAAGCTCAACCACTAAAGATCAGGCACAGTGGCAGACAACCAATAAGATTTTCCTCATGAAAATGTCTGAGCCAATCATGTTCGACCTGGTGGTCTAGTGGTTAAGATGCAGCGCTCCCACCGCTGCGACCCGGGTTCGATTCCCGGTCAGGGAACCATCCCCAGCCACTCTTAGTGCCGGTCCCAAGCCCGGATAAATTGGGGAGGGTTGCGTTAGGAAGGGCATCCAGCGTAAAACATGTGCCAAATCAAACGTGCGGAGGATCCGCTGTGGCGCCCCCTAACGGGAGAAGCCGAAAAGAAAGTTTGTACCTATAGACTTATGATAGACTATAGACTTTTACACGCACCGGTCTGAAGTTAATGTTGGGCGCGTGAGTTTTTCTCCATCAAGGCAGTGATTTCATCTGAAGTATGTAAAAGATGGCAGGAAGTATGGAATAGTGGGACTAAAGGAAGACATCTCTTCCAGATTCAGGAGAATGTTGGAAAAGAGAGGAAAATATTGGGAAATAGAAAACAGGATGTCATCATCACAAGACTAAGAATTGGACATGCTGCATTAAACCATAGTCTCTTTAGAATAGGTAAGCATGTATCGGGTGAAGTGTGGGGAGCTGGAAACAGTGAGACACACATTCTTGATAAGTGTCCTGCATATGAAAGGGACAGATTCCAGTTAATTCAGGAATTAGGGTGGATAGGAGTGGGCAATATTTCTCTAGAGGTTACTGTTGGGAATCGAGTATGGGCAATCGGGACTCAAGAATTGTTATTTAAATACCTAATAAATACAGGAACGATAGATAGAATTTAGGTTTGTAATTTCCCTTTGTTTTTGTTTTTTTTTTATTTTTTTCCCTGTTCAGTGTTCGCACCACAGTCCAGATCAGTAGGTGGCGGTAATGCACCTTTTCGTTAGTCTGCCAATCCTCCATAAAACACCACAAGAAGAAGAGGATGAGGAGGAGTTTTTCTCCATTTTCCGCGCGTGCACATCGACGTTCCTTTCGCCGTTATAAATCTTTCGCGCGCGAGCTTCAACCCCGTTTTTGTCTCAGATTTAGCGGATTTTTACCCAAAGGTGAGATACAGTGAAATGTAGCAGCTGAGCTGCTCGGGGAACAGCTAGTGGACATTCTGGAGTCATGAACCTCTGCATTTTTCTTCCAGGGTCCTGATTCTTTACACCTCTGATCATGAAACCAGAGTCCAGACGGAGATCTTTAGGAGAACCTCCACACACTCCTCCTGCTGCTGCTGCTGCTGCTGGATCAAAGGTACACTTTATTCATGTCTCATCTTTCAGTGTGGTTTGCAGGGCAAAGATACATCATAATGTATTTTAACATTAAATAAAAATTACCTTAACTTTAAGTCTATCACAATAAACTACTGTTTTTTTTTTCTTTCTATTTTGAAAATCCTTTTACAAGGAGGTTAGAAATTTCTTTTAATCAATTGGTCTATTTGGTCTGTTCTTTACCATTTTACTCAGTTGATAAAGTAAACAATGTTTGATTCCAGCAGCTTTTCTTTGGCGGAGTCACACGATAAATCTGACACATGCAACCAGCTAATGTTGTAGAAAGACTCAGAATCACGGGTTTTGCTTCCAGATGATAACAGCTTTTATTATCAATCCCCAAAAGCCGGAGCTGGTCTGTAGAGCATCCAACTCTCCACTCTCATTTCCACATTATATATGCCTCGACCACAAATGCATTTCAATACATCCCACTCCATACATTGTTCACCCAACATCTGTCTCTAATTTGGGATCTCCATTATACATACAATGGTGGTGCTGAAATGTCTAGGTACAGATACACACACATCAAGCTTCAATATTTCATACACTTATAACACTCATGGTACATTCCTGTATGCACACACATCAGAAGAACATTTTAATAGAAGTTACATGTTGTGTATATATTTGATGAACTTTATCCTTCTACATTAACAGATCAAATATTCACATTCGTATCCCAGTGATCTCCCAGAGGAAGTTTAGTTTTAAAGTAACCAACAGATTCACATTTAACAGTTTGCTAATAAATCATAATTGTATCCTAATTTCGTGTCTTGTCTAGAGGTGTAACGGTTCACGTGTTCATACCGAATTGTTTCAGTAACACGGCTTTCGGTTCGGTATACACGTGTACCGAATACAATCCTTTTTACGTGCGGAACATAAAATATATAGTCTGAGTTCCCTCAGGAACGTATTAAGTGGCGGACCGCAAGTTTGTTTAGTTTCTACCTTGCACTTTGAGCTCATTTATTAGTCTTAATATTTACTTTGAAAACATACACAACAATGCCAGGTGTGTTAAAAATAGAAACTTGTTAATTTTTTATAAAACATTATCTCATATTATATCAACAAGCAGGCATTTTATTTAAAAATACTTATTTAATTTAAATTGTTTATTAAATGTTTATTGAATGTTGATCACAAATGTTACGAATAATAAACTGCATTAAAATAAAAAGTATTGAACAGGTCACGATTTTTCTCAGTAAACATATTTTTTAAGGTGCTATTGACATGAAATGTTTACCAGATGTTGGTAACAACCCATGCAATCCAGACATACAAAGAAATCAAACCATATGACCCAATGACACATCTAAAAGGTTTTGATGGTTAAATTATGTATTTAATATTTCGTCCAAAAGCCTTTGTTGGTAATGACAGCTTTAAGACGCCTCCTGTACGGAGAAACTAGTTGCACGCATTGCTCAGGTGTGATTTTGGCCCATTCTCCTGACCCATTCTAGCAGCTTGCTGTTCTTTCTTTCTCTCTATTTGTGATTGTTGTCTTGCTGAAATGTCTGCCCTCGTTTCATCTTCATCATCCTAGATGGCAGCAGATTTTTATCAAGAATGTCTTTGTACATTTTTCCATTCATTCTTTCTTTAATAAGATGAAGTTTGCCAGTTTTGTAACCTGAAAAACAGCCCCACATCATGATGTTCCCACCTCCAAACATTACTGTTGGTCTGGTGTTTTTGTGGTGATGTGCAGTGCCATTTGTCCCCCAAACATGGTGTGTATTATGGCATCCAAAGAGTTAAATTTTGGTCTCATCTGACCAGACTTTATTCTTTCAGTTTTTCCCAGGCTTGTCCAAATGTTGTGCAGCAAACGAGCTTCAGCATGCTTTTTCTTCAGCAGTGGAGCATGCACACAGGCAATGGTGGTTCACTGTATTTCTTATTGTTTACTTGTTACCTGCTAATTCCAGGTCTTTCTGAAGCTCTCCACATGTGGTCCTTGCCACTTGGACAACTGTTCTGAAATTCTTTTCACTCCTCTGTGACATTTTGTGAGGAGCACCTGATCTTGGCCGGTTTATGTAAAATTATGTTCTTTCCACTTCTGGATTATGGCCCCAACTGTGCTCACTGGAACATTCAGAAGTTTAGAAATCTTTCTGTAACCAATGCCATCAGTTTGTTTTGCAACAATACGGTGGTGGAGGTCTTGAAAGATAAAAACCTTGATTACAATAGTCTGAATGGCTGCTCATTAATATGAATGCAGTCTGTATGAATAGCCAAACATGTAGAACAATAGTCTGAGTGGCCCCCGGAGACTCACAGGGGGAGGGAGTAAAGGACCAGACGTAGTCTCAGATAAATGTTTGTAGGAATATCATTTTTCATGGTATATTATATATGAAATAAAAACACATTCATAAATTCCATGATTCAGTAGCACTCACACTAATCATTACCGCAAAATGTTTACATGCCATTTTTTGCCACATCTTCTGGGATTGCTGCTGTTTGTTCTTTTGCACAATATTCTGTCCACATCTTTTTGCCACTGTTCACTTTCTCTTGATTGCTGCTGTTTGTTTAATTGCACAATATGCTGTTTACATTTTTCTGCTACTGTGCACCTTATTTTGTTACGACGGGTTAACTAGTGGACCTGTTTTGTGTATTGTGTATTGTCCTGCACTGTCTTGTGTTGTCTTTTGCACTGTTTGCACCAGGTTGCACACATGCACTTTATGTGGCAAGGATCTTTCTACTAGTTCTTGTCCCTGTTTTTCTGTTTCTGTGACTGTTGTTTTATGTATCACCAGGGTTCAGGAGGAAGGTTGTTTCATTTCACTGTGTACTGCATCAGCTATATATGGTTGAAATGACAATAAATGCTACTTGACTTGACTTCTTGAATATTATAAAAAACTGTTGGAGCAATCATTAGAAAATGAAAGAAGCTAAACATGACTGTCAATCTCCCTGGGACTGGGGCTCCATGCAAGATCTCACCTCGTGGGGTCTCATTGATCCTAAGGAAGGTGAGAAATCAGCCCAGAACTACACTGGAGGAGCTGGTCAATGACCTGAAAAGAGCTGGGACCACCGTTTCCAAGGTTACTGTTGGTAATACACTAAGACGTCATGGTTTGAAATCATGCATGGCACGGAAGGTTCCCCTGCTTAAACCAGCACATGTCCAGGCACGTCTTAAGTTTGCCAATGACCATTTGGATGATCCAGAGGAGTCATGGGAGAAAGTCATGTGGTCAGATGAGACCAAAATAGAACTTTTGGGTCATAATTCCACTAAACGTGTTTGGAGGAAGAAGAATGATGAGTACCATCCCAAGAACACCATCCCTACTCTGTTTTTCTGCACATGGGACAGGGCTACTGCACTGTATTAAGGAGAGGATGACTGGGGCCATGTATTGCGAGATTTGGGGGCACAACCTCCTTCCCTCCGTTAGAGCATTGAAGATGGGTCGAGGCTGGGTCTTCCAACATGACAATGACCCGAAGCACACAGCCAGGATAACCAAGGAGTGGCTCTGTAAGAAGCATATCAAGGTTCTGGCGTGGCCTAGCCAGTCTTCAGACCTAAACCCAATAGAGAATCTTTGGAGGAAGCTCAAACTCCGTGTTACTCAGCGACAGGCCAGAAACCTGACTGATCTAGAGAAGATCTGTGTGGAGGAGTGGGTCAAAATCCCTCCTGCAGTGTGTGCAAACCTGGTGAAAAACTACAGGAAACGTTTCACCTCTGTAATTGCAAACAAAGGCTACTGTACCAAATATTAACATTGACTTTTTCAGGTGTTCAAATACTTATTTGCAGCTGTATCATAAAAATAAATAGTTAAAAAAATCATATATTGTGATTTCTGGATTTTTGTTTTTAGATTGTCTCTCACAGTGGACATACACCTACAATGACAATTTCAGACCCCTCCATGATTTCTAAGTGGGAGAACTTGCAAAATAGCAGGGTGTTCAAATACTTATTTTCCTCACTGTAGGTAGGAGATTTCTCAAAGCGGAGGTAAATGCTAACAAGTTGATTGAAAATGCCCTCATAGGCCATTAGGAGGAAGTAGGTTGCTGCTTTTGACAGCCACAGATCATTACCTTCGGTCATCATCAATGTATTGTTGTCCCAACCACAGGGATTTTCACACATTTTCAAGATGTCGCCGGTGAGGTCGGCTGCCGTCACGACTGCTCCGGCTATGCTTTTTTTTGTTTTTGTTTATTTTATACTTTTATTTAAGTAGTTACCATTCCATCTACACAAGATGGACATCATTAGATATGACAGAGACACTCTTATATCTATTGGTGTACAATGCACTTACCTTTCGCCATTTTTAAACCCGGACCCATGCTGGCCGAGCGAGATCCTGAGGGAGAACAAAGGAAGTGACCCGTACCGGCGTCCGGGAGGGAAACGAGCCGGCGTCAGGAACAGGCTGAGGGCACGCACACACCGCGCTCCCTTACCTAGTATCCTAGTATCCTGTTAGCCAACGTCCAGTCACTGGAAAACAAGCTCGACGACCTCAGGGCAAGGGTCAAGTTCCAGAGAGACATTCGTGACTGCAACCTTCTCGGCTTCACCAAGACATGGCTGAAACCAGCGGTACCGGACCAGGCCATCCAGCTGGCCGAGTTTTTCTCGGTTTACCGCATAGACAGAACACTGGAGTCGGGGAAGTCAAGAGGAGGTGGAGTGTGTCTGATTGTGAACAACCACTGGTGCGACAGCGCAAGCATTGTTCCTCTTTCACGCTCCTGCACACCAAATCTGGAACTACTGACCATCAAATGTCGACCCTTTTATCTACCTCGGGAATTCAGCTCAGTCATAGTCAGTGGCGTTTATATTCCACCTCAAGCGGACACGGACACTGCAGTATGGGACTTACAGGAGACACTGCATCGGGACGCTGCGCTCATTGTGGTCGGAGATTTCAACAGTGCCAACCTCAAGCGCGCACTACCGAACTTTTATCAGCACATCACCTGCCCCACCAGAGGCGAAAGAACACTGGACCACTGCTATACAACATTCAAGAACAGCTACAAGGCACAATCACGTCCATCGTTTGGGAAATCGGACCATGCCGCCATCTTCCTCATGCATGTTTACAAACGAAGGCTGAAACAGGAAGCTCCGGTTCAGAGGGAGGTCGCGCGGTGGACTGACCAATCGGTGGACGCTTTGGATGACGCATACTGGGACATGTTCCTGCGCAGCTCTGATGACGTCAACATGTTTACGGAAGCGGTTGTGGGATTCATCAGGAAACTAGCGGATGATACAGTGCAGAAAACCACCATCAGAACGTTTCCCAACCAGAAGCCATGGGTGGATAAAACCATCCGCGACGCTCTGAGATCCCGCTCCGTTGCCTACAACACGGGGCTTGCCACTGGGACATGGAAGAGTACAAGGCTGCGTCTTGCAGTGTTTGCAGAGCGGTGAAGGATGCAAAGCGGCGCTACGGGAGGAAACTAGAGTCACAGTTTCAACATGGTGGCTCTAGGAGCCTGTGGCAGGGACTAAGGACAATAACGAACTATAAAACACTATCTTCTAGAACGGTGAATGCGGACGCTTCTCTGGCAGACAAGCTAAACACCTTTTACGCTCGTTTGGAGGCTGCAGCTAACCACGCTAGCGGCACAACCAGCGTGCACGCAGAGAGAGCCGGAGAGGTGAACACGTTTACCATCTCGGAGCATGACATGAGGAGGGCATTCAAGAGAGTGAATACCAAGAAGGCAGCAGGACCAGATGGCAACACAGGTCGGGTTCTGAAAGCCTGCGCTGACCAGCTAGCACCGGTGTTCACTGAGATATTCAACCTCTCCCTGGAACAGTCTGTTGTCCCCTCATGTTTTAAACAGTCCACCATTGTTCCTGTCCCGAAGAAACCTCAGCCCGCCTGCCTCAATGACTACCGCCCTGTAGCTGTTACCTCAGTAGTGATGAAGTGCTTCGAGAGACTCGAGAGGCTCTACTGAGGACGCCATTGCTCATCTCCTTCACACCCCGATGAGCCACCTGGACCAAAGAAACAGGAATTATGCAAAGATGTTGTTCGTGGACTACAGTTCAGCGTTTAACACCATAATTCCCTCCACACTCACCTCTAAGTTGGAGGTCCTGGGACTCAGCCAGCCGCTGTGTCAATGGATCTCTAACTTCCTGACAGACAGACCACAAGTCGTACGGGTGGGAATACACACCTCATCCACCCTCACCCTCAGCACTGGAGCTCCCCAGGGTTGTGTTCTGAGCCCCCTGCTGTACTCGCTGTACACATGACTGTGTGGCCACATCCAACTCCACCACCATTATCAAGTTTGCTGACGACACTGTTGTGGTGGGCCTGATCAACAACAACGACGAGACGGCCTACCTACAGGAGGTTAAAAACCTGGAGAGATGGTGCCAGGAGAACAACCTTCTCCTGAACTTCAGCAAGACTAAGGAGTTGATTGTGGACTTCAGCACAAAGCTGAAGCGGTCATACCAACCGCAAAACATCTGCGGGACTCCAGTGGAAAAAGTGGACAGTTTCCGGTACTTGGGTGTTCACATCACACAGGATCTGTCTTCGTCCTGTCACACTAACACGCTGGTGAAGAAGGCCCGACAGCGTCTGTACCATCTGAAACGCTTAAGGGACTTTAAACTACCCTCTCGGGTGCTTAAGACTTTCTACACCTGCACCATTGAGAGCGTCCTGACGGGTAGCATCACTTCCTGGTTTGGGAACAGCACCATGCAGGACAGGCGAGCCCTTCAGAGAGTGGTGCGTTCACCTGAACGTACCATCCACACCGAGCTCCCTGACCTGCAGGACATCTACAGTACGCGGTGCAGGACCAGATCCAGGAAGATTGTAAAGGACCTCAGCCATCCCAACAATGGACTCTTCTATTTGTTGCGTTCAGGGAAACGCTTCCGCTCCCTGAAAGCGAACACCGAGAGGATGAGGAGGAGCTTCTTCCTGCAGGCCATTCAGTGTTTAAACCAGGAAACACCCAGGATCTAAAAGCTGGTCCACTCTCTCCATCATCACACTTCTTCTCTGTACATATCTCACCTTTCGCACCACGACACTTTAAACTCTGGACAGCAAAGTGCACTTTATATTTATTTATTTTTTCACCACACCATTCCGCACACGGACACTTACGGACCCTTACACCACACCATACCACACACGGACACTTTACACCACACCATACCGCACCTGGACACTTACTGGACCCTTACACCACACCTTACCACACACGGACAGTTTATGGACAACCAACCACTTAAATTGTTTATTGTTTACACTTTGTTACACATTGTTTACTGTTTCACTGTCTACTGCCATAAGAATTTTTTGTATATACATTTTTCTCTTTGTTTCACATACATATCTTTATATGTTCTTTATCTTATATTCTTATATTTTATTTAATATAGTTTTTTATACTTTATACTTTATTTATCTGCTTCTTTTCTTTTTCCCTATCCTATTCCCCTCTTGTCGGACCGTCGTATAAAGCATTTCACTGCATGTCATACCCTGTATGTATGTGTATGTGATGAATAAAATTTGATTTGATTTGACATCATTTGGAAGACAGCTGATCAGCTCAGTAGGTACTGATTGTTTGCACCGTTGCAGAATTTGAGCTCTGTCTTATGAAAGCTACTATTAGCAAATGCTAAAACCAAAAGCACCCAAACATTGCTTGAACATATCAGGCTGCTTTATGATCGTGGACTAAATCCTGTTGAGCTCTGATGTTATTACAGGTGCTAAAGTTTTTTTTCTTTGTCTCCTGAAATTGAAAATAAGATGCTGCCTGGTCTGCCTCAAAATACCTCAAACCATATCAGATTACTATAGCAGACATTTCTGAAAACATGCAAGACCAAATCTAAAATTATTACAGTATATTGAATCATTTTATTTTGTTTTCCAGATGCACCACTGCTCAGATTGTGGGAAGAGTTTTAATCACCAGGTTCATCTCAAAGAACACCAGCGTATCCACACAGGAGTGAAGCCGTATCACTGTGATCAGTGTGGGAAGAGTTTTATTTATCAGAGTGGTCTCAAAAGACACCAGTGTATCCACACAGGAGAGAAGCGATATAACTGTGAACAGTGTGGGAAGAGTTTTAATCATCAGAGTAGTCTCTCAAGACACCAGCGTATCCACACAGGAGAGAAGCGGTATTACTGTGAACAGTGTGGGAGCAGTTTTACTCACCAGGGTAATCTCAAAGAACACCATCGTATCCACACAGGAGAGAAGCCGTATCACTGTAAACAGTGTGGGAAGAGTTTTATTCGCCAGGGTCATCTTAAAGTACATCAGCGTATCCACACAGGAGAGAAGCCATATCACTGTGAACAGTGTGGAAAGGGTTTTAATCGCCAGGGTAATCTCAAATTACACCAGTGTATCCACACAGGAGAGAAGCCGTATCACTGTGAACAGTGTGGGAAGAGTTTTAATAGGCAGAGTAGTCTCAAATCACACCAGCGTATCCACACAGGAGAGAAGCCGTATTACTGTGAACAGTGTGGGAAGAGTTTTACTCAACAGAGTCATCTCAATAGACACCAGTGTATCCACACAGGAGAGAAGCCGTATTACTGTGAACAGTGTGGGAAGAGTTTTACTCATCAGAGTCATCTCGAAGAACACCAGTGTATCCACACAGGAGAGAAGCCGTATGACTGTGAACAGTGCGGGAAGAGTTTTATTCGCCAGAATCATCTTAAAGAACACCAGCGTATCCACACAGGAGAGAAGCCGTATTACTGTGACCAGTGTGGGAAGAGTTTTACTCAACAGAGTAGTCTCAATAGACACCAGCGTATCCACACAGGAGAGAAGCCGCATCACTGTGTACAGTGTGGGAAGAGTTTTAATCGTCAGAGTTGTCTCAAATCACACCAGCGTATCCACACAGGAGAGAAGCCGTATCACTGTGAACAGTGTGGGAAGAGTTTTAATCATCATAGTAGTCTCAAATTTCACCAGTGTATCCACACAGGTTAGAAGCCATATTACTGTGATCAGTGTGGGAAGAGTTTTACTTATGTTGGAAATTTATTTTCTCTCAGACCGAGTTGCTTCTGACATTAGTTGGGACTTTCAAAATAAATGTAAAATAGTTTCTTCAAAAGAAGCCAAGACACTAGGATGAATAGAGCAAAGGTAGAGTTTTTTTGCGACAAACCACGATCAACCCGGTCTGACTACAAATGGCATTTCCTCCTGTTTTTATACATTTTGACCCCTAACATTGAAAACTCTCTAAACCTGGGCCCTCCTTAGTTACTATCAGTCATTACCATTTTGGAAATCTTTGGACGTTAGACCTTCCCCAAGTATTTTTAATTATCATTAACATTCAAAAGGTCAATTCTGATTACCATTGTCTTCGAGATACTTCGAGAGGGTTGGACCACAAAAAGTGGGAAATATACCACTGTTTCACTTCATTATTTTACTTTGCTTGGTGGACAGTGCCTGCCTGTGTAATTTGATCATGCGTGAGTACTTTGCTTTTTTCTTATTTCGTAGATTATACTATTTTATTTATTTGTTAGCAATTTTATTACTTTGCATAAGCACATTAGTATTTTTAAATATATTCTTAACTTTATTACTTTTATGGTTTTAGAAGACATGTTCTCCATCCCCTTTTATGGCATTTTTAATAAACTCCCTCACTCATAATTCGTGCTGTTTGTGTGTTATTTTCGTCTGTGTTGGTTTAGGCCCATTTTTCATGTCTAGTGGGTGTTATGGGCACTTTCCTTTGGGTTATGTTTACTTAAGCATAAATAAGCTACATTTTAATCCTACATTCATCAGAGTAGTTTAAAAAGACACCAGCGTATCCACACAGGTTAGAAGCTGTATCACTGTGAACAGTGTGGGAAGAGTCAGTATGTATGACTCCACCAGCAGGGTCATACAGGACAAGAGCTGTACCATAGTGGACGTGCTCTCAAGAGCCATCAACTTCTGATGTTAATTTGTAAAACAAATCCTCTTGAATTTCTTATATGAAGGGATATAAAGGGAAATTAACATGTAAATATAGGGGGACTTTAAATCATAATATTAATTAGCTCTAACAAACTGGACACCTTTCCAAGCCAACAGAACATTTTTGGATCAACTACAGATAAACTACACTACAACTACACTGTATTGCAAAAAGTATGGAGCTACCTGAGTATCACACTCATCTCACACTGATCTAGTTTTCTGATTTATTACAAACCTGAGCAGGATCACACGTTTATACAGTAATTTCAGGGAATACATTTTTGTTGTATATTTCTGGACCTATAAGAATTATTGTGAGATTTGTCTGCGCTTTAAGTCTTTCTTTAAATCTGAAACGTTAAACGTATAATCCTTTAGGTATTTTTTCTCCGACATTCATTTTTTGTGTTTCTCTAACTTCGAATAAGCTTATTAGTCAAATTACATCCTCACCATACTTTCATCAGCAGAGCCTGAATAATGCTCTTATGTTCTGGGCTAAATTCCACCAAAATGATTCCAGTATAACAGGAGAAACATTTCAGATCTTCCAAAGTCAATTGGACAAATGGTCTTGTAACATTGCCGTGGTCATACTTTTAGTTCAGAATGATGGTTTTTAATCGGAACCTTAAATATGGACTATGATAGCAGAATGTAGCTTCTCGTGCAGCAAGATGAATGATTCTGGGTTCAGCAGACTTCAGGAGAACTTCACCTGCCTGATTTCTACAAAGCAAACTTGGAAAATCCTAATTTAAGTGTTTCAGGAAGAGGTAGGTCTTCAACCATTGCTTAAAGATAGCCAGGGACTCCGCTGTATTGACATCTAGAGGAAGTTCATTTCATCACCTCTGTGCCAGAACAGAGAAAAGCCTTGAAGAATACTTACCTCTCATTCTGAGAGAAGGTGGAACCAATCGAGCCTTGCTGGAGGATCTTAGACAGTGTGGTGCAGTGCAATATGTGATGAGGTCTCTAAAGTAAGATGGTGCTTGTCCATTTTTTGGCCTTTTACTCAAACATTAGTGTTGTATCTGATATCTGCAACTACTGGAAGCCAGTGAAGGGAGCGCAGCAGTGGGGTGGTGTGGGAAAACATGGGCAGATTGAACACAAGTCGTGCAGCTACGTTTTGGATAATTTGCAGTGGACGAATAGCGTTCAGAGGAAGACCTGCCAGCAGAGAGTTGCATTAGTCCAGTCTAGAAATGAACAAGCACCTGGGCAGCCTGTGTGGACAGAAATGGTCAATCCTTTGGATATGGTAGAGAAGAAATCGACCGGAATGAGCCTTATTAGCAACATGTGAGGCGAAGGAGAAGTTGATTGTCCATAGTTACCCCAAGGTTACGGGCAGTGGCTGAAGGTGAGAGAAGAGAGTCGTGAAGAGTTATTCAAAGATCTTGACCTGAAGATGATTTACCGGGGAAGACCAGCAGTTCTGTTTTGCTAGGGTTGAGTTTTAATTGATAAGCACTTATCCATGAAGATACAGTGAGGAAAATAAGTATTTGAACACGCTGCTATTTTGCAAGTTCTCCCACTTAGAAATCATGGAGGGGTCTGAAATTGTCATTGTACGTGCATGTCCACTGTGAGAGACATAATTAAAAAAATAAATCCAGAAATCACAATATATGATTTTTAAACTATTTATTTGTATGATACAGCTGCAAATAAGTATTTGAACACCTGTCTATCAGCTAGAATTCTGACTCTCAAAAACCTGTTAGTCTGCCTTTAAAATGTTCACCTCCACTACATTTATTATCCTATATTAGATGCACCTGTTTGAGGTCGTTAGCTGCATAAAGACACCTGTCCACCCCGTACAATCAGTAAGAATCCAACTACTAACATGGCCAAGACCAAAGAGCTGTCCAAAGACAATAGAGACAAAATAGTACACCTCCACAAGGCTGGAAAGGGCTACGGGGAAATTGCCAAGCAGCTTGGTGAAAAAAGGTCCGCTGTTGGAGCAATCATTAGAAAATGAAAGAAGCTAAACATGACTGTCAATCTCCCTCGGACTGGGGCTCCATGCAAGATCTCACCTCGTGGGGTCTCAATGATCCTAAGGAAGATGAGAAATCAGCCCAGAACTACACGAGAGGAGCTGGTCAATGACCTGAAAACAGTTGGGACCACCGTTTTCAAGGTTACTGTTGGTAATACACTAAGACGTCATGGTTTGAAATCATGCATGGCACGGAAGGTTCCCCTGCTTAAACCTGCACATGTCCAGGCACGTCTTAAGTTTGCCAATGACTATAACCAAGGAGTGGCTCTGTGAGAAGCATATCAAGTATCTAAGTGGGAGAACTTGCAAAATAGCAGGGTGTTCAAATACTTATTTTCCTCACTGTATGTCTTTCAAGCATGCTGAGATCAGAGTGGAAGCTGTGGTATCTGAGGGAGAGAAAGAAAAGATGAGTTGAGTGTCATCTGCATAGCAGTGGTAAGAAAACCCATGTCAAGTCAAGTTTATTTCTATAGCGCTTTTCACAACAGACATTGTCTCAAATCAGCTTAACAGTCAAGGTGAATGGTGTGCTTTTCCATGTGAGGATATGACTTCACCAATGAAGTGGGTATAGAGGGAGAAAAGGAGGGGACCCAGTACCAAGCCTTGTGGGGCACCAGTGGTAAGTCTGCAAGTGGCAGATATCGATCCCCTCCATGTGACTGGGTATAAGCAACCTTCCAGGTAGAAAGTAAACCATTCCCAAGCTGTTCCACGGATATCGAGGCTCCTGAGGGTAGACAAGAGAGTCTTGTGGTTCACTGTGTCGAATGCTGCTGACAGGTCCAGAAAGAAAAAAGGTACGGATGACCGCTTGGCTGATCGAGCAGCCTGCAGTTTCTCAGAAAGAGTTTCCCATAAAGGGCTGTCTCTGTGGAATGTACCGCTTTAAATCCAGACTTTTTTTGGATCATGAAGGTTGTTCTGTGAGAGATAGACAGACAGTTGGTTAAAACCAGTGACAACCAGTGACAACTCTGCATTCCAGAGATGTTGAAAGAAAGGAGACAAGTGATACCGGTCCGTAATTGTTGATGTCTGATGGCTTCAGAGCAGGTTCAAGATGGGAATGCCCCTTGCTTACTGGAAGGTAGTTGACAAGCCAGATGTTAAGGACCCATTGATGATTGTGGAGATGAAGGGCAGGAGATCTTGTGAGATAGTCTGAAGCGTAGTTGAAGGGATTGGATCCAGATCACAGGTGGTGTGATTGCAGTATGACTTGCATTATCTCATCTGTTAAGGTTGAGAAGCTTGACAACGAAGGAGTAGGGGATTCCTGGCTGTGTTGTGTAGTCATTGTTGGAAAGGAAGTAAAGGTCTGGGAGATTTCCTCAATCTTTGAATCACAGAAGGAGGCAAAGTTATCAGCAGGCAGGCAGGATGGAGCAGGTGGCAGGGGGGTTGAGTAGTAAAGAGATGTTGTTGTGGAGCTTCCTAGTATCTTTTGGAACAGCCTTGTGCTTTTCCTTTTAGAAGGCAGTCTTAGAAGAAATCACATCTGAAGAATGTCTGTACTTTCTACTGCACTGAAAGCTCCTGATGCCAAGTCAAATCCCTTGTGTGTGTAAGCATACTTGGTTTCTGATTCTGATTCATATTCTTATGTTTGTGCTTTGTGTATTGGAAAGCATTGGGTTATCCACTAACACCCATATGTACTGGTGCCTGGTGCTGGGTGTGAAATGCCTTCCAATTGGAATGTCTTTAAAGGTAAGTGGAGAACTGTTTGTTTTTTTGCCTTTGTTTTGTGAGGAAAGTTACTTGAAAGACATGAAACCCCCAATATAACTGTAGAGTTGGAGACCTGTTTAACAAATGATCCTATGCAGACGGTATAATTTTAACAATTGGAACTAACAAACCGGTCAACATTCCAACATCAGAACATTGTTGTGTTTACAAGCAATTTGGAGAAATAATTCTGGTCCAACTTCAGCTAACTACACTATATGGCACCCGAACATAATCTGATAGCTAGTCGACTTTTGGTGCAGCTTCAAAATGGCTTAAGGACAACTTTCTGAATGTCATAAAGTGGCCCAGCCAGAACCCTGACTTAAACACAATTGAACATCTCTCGAGAGCCAGAAAGTGGAACGTGTCCACTGATGGTACCTGTCCAACCTGACAGAGCTGAACAGGATTGTATTTTTTAGAGGTTTCTTTATTCAGTAAATATAGCTGTATAAAGTCATTTTTTAAATTACAATCCTGGATTCTGAACTTAGTCTCTTACTGTTGTTTGCCATTTCTTTAATTAAATTAGTTACATTTTGGTTATAATTAGCCTAATTAGTATTTCATGCTTAAAAAGTTTATACTTTAATGGTGGGATGATTTACTCCATAATGACTAGACAATAAATGATATGATCATGTGAGAATGTGTTTATGCTGTTTGCATCAATGCAATATTAAGTGGCCTGTGGTATAACAACAATAAATATAATGCTATCAATTATTTTAGGGATAAAAATAAAACATTTCTCTGAAAGGAGAAAACCCAAAGTTATGTCTTGTACCGGCAGAAGGAGCGCACGCCCGTATCCCTGATGTAAAACAGCGGCATCTTTTGTAATTATCCGCCTTCTTGTGTAAATTTCGACTGATCTTTAGATAGCAGTGAGCTAATACATTAAAACTCCTTTGGACGAGCATAATTTGTTCTCGAAAATTGTTTGTAGGTCCATTAGCTTGTACGTTCAAACTAATCTTTCCCATAAGATTGAATGTAAAAGTGATTTGATCCGTTCCGAGACCTCATTCGATCACTTATTTCTGCACTTAAAAAGTATTTTTAGGCTATTTAAATAAACAAATACACCACAAATTACCGTAATGTAAACATAATTTAACACTTACCCATGTGGTAGTGGCTGATTGCGAGTGTGAGACGCACACCAAGCTCGTACTTTTCCACTATTTCCCTCTCGGTTTTAATGGTAATTCTATTTACTTTCTTTTTCCCACTAAAAAAAGTTACGTTTTTGCTGCACTGAACAAAGAGAGCGAACGAGTGACACAAGATTAACTAAGTGACTGATGCTGCCCTCAGCCGAAAGCGGGGAACCGGCAGCGTGGGTTTGCTCATGTCTTCGAAATTTGCTCGCAAAATATGGTAAAATTTTGCTAGCAAGGTCGCTCGTATCTTCATTTGCTCGTACTATTAGTTGCTCGTACAATAGGGTTTTAATGTATCATGATATTTATTGACAATTTGCCCAAAACATACAAAAAAAGGAACTGATCTATTTATTATATTATGATCTAAAGTCAACAAACTCCATAAACACATCAATTGTGCTACGTCAGCTAGAAATCTAAAATGGGTACATGAAAACATAAACCTTGAGCCATATTCCTATTCTAACTTATTATTTGTCACAAAAGTTGAACTTTTCTCTACACCTCGGCTTATTGTTATCAATAGATTTAGGCTGAGCTGCTAGTTAGCTGCTAGTTCTCTGTTTAAAACTTTGTGTTATTGAAGTAGAGAAATGTAATTGTGGGTAAAGATGAAGGGAAAGTTGGACTTCTAGCCTCAGTAATGTACACTATAGTGTTAATTTGCTCTCCAGCTGTGAGCTGCTCCTCCACTCAGATGGAGCTGTGAGAGACACCATGAGTTCTGACTGGAAAAGAGACTTTCACTTGCTTTATGTTTATCTGTTACCGTTTCTCTTTATTATTACATCTAATACCTGAACCTGACGCTGCTTTTGATCATTAGAACATTTCATTTAGAAGAAAGAAACTAACTCAAGTTAGATCAGATCACCCAGGACCAGGGAAGAAGCCATACATCAGCCCAGTGAATGTCCACCTGGTCCCCAGTTATAATCCAATAAATACTCTATCCTGTTTAAATCCTCCTTTTCATTGATTTGTGAATTAAATTAATTTTAAATGCAAATGCATATCCAAGATGGCCGCTCGTGTGAGTTTGTGTGTTAGTTTTGTCAGCCAGTCTTTTAAGTCTTGCATTTGCTAAAATTGTTAGTGGTGTGTTTATACCACTCTTTATTATTTTACTTTTTATTAACTAACTGGAGATTATTCCATGTTTGAAAAAATGTGGACTTTTATACCGATATGCCTACTTTGCTCCATGCTATGGAGAATGCCATTGGTTGGTGTGGGTAGCGGGCCTTCTGCTGTTGAATGGGAGAGACCCGCACCTGCGCCACATCAATGGGCTTCGTGGGCCGCTATGGACTGGATTTGGGAACCGCTAATGGTTGGTGTGGATAACATATCTTCTAGTGGGTATGGGGGACATGCATCTGTGCTGTGTTTATGCTTTTTATGTGCTGAGACCACTGCAGAACGGACCTTTGGCCCGTTTGGATGCGTGATCCACCACAAAGGTTGTTCTGCCTCTTAGTCAGAGGAAATGGAAAACTGACCCATTATGTTACATCTATTTGTGGCGATAACAGTCCAAGGAATGGACTGTTATCCAACAGCGGAATGGCAAAGAGAAAGTGGTTTGTGCTTCTGCTACTGCTTTCAGGTAACATTCATTCCAACCCAGGCCCAGAGTTGGCTCAGCTTCAAACACCAGAGGAACTTAAATTAAGTTATGGTATACGATTTTTCCATCTTAATGTGAGAAGTTTGGTAATTAAGGTGGATGCAGTTTGAATCTGGGCAGATTCGACCAATGCTGACATCATAATTCTCACAGGGACTTGGTTGAAAAAATCGATTACAGATGCCATGGTGCATATTAATGGATATAATTTTTTTAGAGCTGATCGTAGTAAAAAAGGAGGAGGGGTTGCAGTTTATACTAAGGAAAATATGAATTGTATTTGTATTGAGTCAGTTAGTATTTTGAAATGTTTTAAACTTATAGCTATTAAAGTATTTTTACCTAATGGGTCTGATATGATGGTGGTCGCTTGTTACCGCCCGCCTTCAGCTTTAAGTGAGGCAATTTCATTGCTTACAGGCATTTACTTAAGGACATCTGTAACTCCTTGCGTTTAGAACAATTGATAAATTTACCAACTCCCCTAAATGGAAAGAGTATGAGTAATTCATCTTTGATTGATATTATTTTAACTAATATTCCCAATGTTTTTTCTGCGATAGGAGTTTTTTGTAATTATCTTAGCGATCATTGTGTAATATCTTGTGTGAGAAATTTTAAGATGCCCAAGAGTACACCCAGATTTATATTTAAACAACAATTTTAATGAAAAAGTTTTTTGCATGATATGTATAATAGTGATTTACAGTTGGTTTCGTCTATAACTGATTTGGTTGATGCCTATTTTAAATCAACTATTTTAAAAATTTGTGATAAACATGCTCCTTTACGTAGATATCGGGTGAGTGGGAAATATAATCCTTGGTTTAATGAATCTGTTTCTAATCTTATTAAACAAAGAAATGTGGCCTGGTCCAAAGCAAAGAAAACAAATAGGGATCAAATTAGAGATTATTAAGAAATAAGTGTACAAAATTGATACAAAATTCCAAAAGCCAGTATTATCTTAATCTAATAATTAGCAATAACATGAACAATCCTTCTAAATTTTGGAAATTAACAAAATCTCTTGTAGGGTCAAATAAATCTACTGATCTTCCAAAACTTTTAAAAGTAGACCAAAGATTAATTACAGACAAGGGTGATATTATTAATATGTTTAATGTTCATTTTATTTCAGCTAGTTTGATAACAGATACCAGTAATTCGCTGGTCACTGGTGAACAGGAAATTGAAGAGTTGACAAATTATTATGACTCAGATTTATTTTTCTTTATCCCTATATTGCCCAGCCAAGTTTATAAACTACTCTCAAATTTAGACTGAAGAAATCAGGTGGATTTGATAAAAATGTAACCAGTTTTTTTTTATTGTCTGCAGATATTACTGCTGAACCTATTGCATCAATTTTGAATTTGAGTCTATTCACTAATGTAATTTCAACTTCTTGGAAATCAGCTATGGTTATGCCATTATTAAAAGGAGGTGATCCCTGTGATTTGAATAATTATCGACCTATTTTTAAACTACCGATCTTAGCAAAAGTTTCTAAATCTATAGTAAATGATCAAATTAAAGAATATCTAGGTGGTCTAGTGGTTAAGATACAGCGCTCTCACCGCTGCGACCCGGGTTCGATCCCCGGTCAGGGAACCATCCCCAACCACTCTCAGTGCCGGTCCTAAGCCCGGATAAATTGGGGAGGGTTGCGTTAGGAAGGGCATCCAGCGTAAAACATGTGCCAAATCAAACGTGCGGAGGATCGCTGTGGCGCCCCCTAACGGGAGAAGCGGAAAGAAAGTTTTGTAGTACAATAAAGGCTACTACACTTATTACAAATTATTTTATAACTGCTCTCGATGAAAGACAGCATTGTGTTGCCTTGTTTGTTGATTTGACAAAAGTGTTTGACTTAGTGGATCATGACTTACTGTTACAGAGACTTAAATATATAGGTCTTGATAATTTGGCTTTGAGTTGGTTTAAAAATTTATCATTTAATTGAACGCAATGTGTTGCTGTAGATAATTATATTTCATCCGTGCTAACAGTCAAGAAGGGTGTTCCTCAAGGTTCTTTATTGGCACCACTTCTTTTCTCTATTTTTATAAATAAATTAGGGCAAGGAATAAAATCCGCAAAGCTACATTTTTATGCTGACGATACAATTATTTATTCAACTGCATCCTCTTTGTCACAAGCTAATAAAATTCTCCAGAGTTCTTTTAATACTTTTCAGCATAATTTACTCCAATTGAAATTAGTTTTAAATGCGGAAAAAAACTAAGTATTATTTTTTCGCGTAGTCGTTCTATGATCACTGCTCCGTCTATCCTTTCTATTGGTGGCGTGCATATAGATAGAGTTACAACTTACAAATATCTAGGAATATGGATAGACGAGAAGTTGGCATTTGATGTTCATATTGATTACTTGGTAAAAAGATTAAAACCAAGACTGGGTTTTCTCTTTCGGCAAAAAAAATGTTTTTCTTTTGGAGCTAGAAAGAAAATTATACAAAGTACTTTTTTACCCATTTTAGATTATGGTGATATTATTTATATGCATGCCTCTATATATTTATTAAAAAGATTAGATTGTGTTTATCATGCTGCATTGCGTTTTATAACTAATGCTTGTTCACGTACTCATCATTGTTTGCTATATAAATGTGTAGGTTGGACCTCCTTATATCAAAGAAGGAAATCACATATATTAGTATATACTGTAAAGGCACTGCTTGGTATGCTTTCAAATTATATTACTAGGCTTTTATGTTTGTGTAAAAAGAACTACAGCACCAGATCGTCAACTGGTATTACATTAGACGTACCTAGAGTTCACTCAGAACACTGAAAATCTGCTTTCTCTTACTGTGCTCCTTGGCTGTGGAATGAATTTCAAGCTGTTACTCCACTAGACATAATTCCTTCTTAAAATGTGTTTAAAAATATATTGCGATGTAAAATGAGTAAAGTATGTTATTGTTTTAATTAACTGATTTTGTTTTCCTTTGTTTAGAATTTGTTTTGTGTGTTATGTGTTTATGTGAAACTTTTATACGGCCACCTAGGCCATGACTCCCTGGAAGAAGAGATTTCTGTTAATCTCAATGGGACCTTCCTGGAAAAATAAAGGTTAAATTAAAAAATTAAATTTGTGTGAATCTCCGTTTATCTTTAAACCGAAATTTTAGAACAAATAAAAATGATAGAAGAGAATGAAGAGTGATAGATGATGAAGTCATGTCTCTCATGAAGCTCAACCACTAAAGATCAGGCACAGTGGCAGACAACCAATCAGATTTCACTTCCTGAAATTGTCTGAGCCAATGATGTTCGAGGATTTTGAACTCGAACCCGTTGGCCCCGCCCACTGCTTTGTGATCCCTGTTTGTACCTATAGACTTCCGTCACGAGCTCCGGTCTGAAGTTAATGTTGGGCGCGTGAGTTTTTCTCCACTTTCAGCGCGTGCACATCGACGTTCCTTTCGCCGTTATAAATCTATCGCGCGCGAGCTTCAACCCTGTTTTTGTCCCGGATTTAGCGGATTTTTACCCAAAGGTGAGATACAGTGAAATGTAGCAGCTGAGCTGCTCGGGGAACAGCTAGTGGACATTCTGGAGTCATGAACCTCTGCATTTTTCTTCCAGTGTCCTGATTCTTTACACCTCTGATCATGAAATCAGAGTCCAGACGGAGATCTTTAGGAGAACCTCCACACACTCCTCCTGCTGCTGCTGCTGCTGCTGGATCAAAGGTACACTTTATTCATGTCTCATCTTTCAGTGTGGTTTGCAGGGCAAAGATACATCATAATGTATTTTAACATTAAATAAAAATTACCTTAACTTTAAGTCTATCACAATAAACTACTGTTTTTTTTTTCTTTCTATTTTGAAAATCCTTTTACAAGGAGGTTAGAAATTTCTTTTAATCAATTGGTCTATTTGGTCTGTTCTTTACCATTTTACTCAGTTGATAAAGTAAACAATGTTTGATTCCAGCAGCTTTTCTTTGGCGGAGTCACACAATAAATCTGACACATGCAACCAGCTAATGTTGTAGAAAGACTCAGAATTTTTTGATTCCAGATGATAACAGCTTTTATTATCAATCCCCAAAAGCCGGAGCTGGTCTGTAGAGCATCCAACTCTCCACTCTCATTTCCACATTATATATGCCTCGACCACAAATGCATTTCAATACATCCCACTCCATACATTGTTCACCCAACATCTGTCTCTAATTTGGGATCTCCATTATACATACAATGGTGGTGCTGAAATGTCTAGGTACAGATACACACACATCAAGCTTCAATATTTCATACACTTATAACACTCATGGTACATTCCTGTATGCACACACATCAGAAGAACATTTTAATAGAAGTTACATGTTGTGTATATATTTGATGAACTTTATCCTTCTACATTAACAGATCAAATATTCACATTCGTATCCCAGTGATCTCCCAGAGGAAGTTTAGTTTTAAAGTAACCAACAGATTCACATTTAACAGTTTGCTAATAAATCATAATTGTATCCTAATTTCGTGTCTTGTCTAGAGGTGTAACGGTTCACGTGTTCATACCGAATTGTTTCAGTAACACGGCTTTCGGTTCGGTATACACGTGTACCGAATACAATCCTTTTTACGTGCGGAACATAAAATATATAGTCTGAGTTCCCTCAGGAACGTATTAAGTGGCGGACCGCAAGTTTGTTTAGTTTCTGCCTTGCACTTTGAGCTCATTTATTAGTCTTAATATTTACCTTGAAAACATACACAACAATGCCAGGTGTGTTAAAAATAGAAACTTGTTTTCAATTTATTTTTATTTTATTTTTTTTAGTTTTACAGTTTTTTTTACAGATTATTTTTTTTTACATGCATGAAAATGCAGGAATCCATAGCACTAGCGTTAGCAGCTAACCAGAGGATGACTACCAGCTAGCGCTTAAGTTTTATGTCCAGCTTCAAGAATTTCTCTTAAAGGGGAAAATCGATTTTTATAAAACATTATCTTATATTATATCAATATATTTAAAATTCTTATTTAATTTAAATTGTTTATTAAATGTTTATTGAATGTTGACCACAAATGTTACGAATAATAAACTGCACTAAAATAAAAAGTATTGAACAGGTCACGATTTTTCTCAGTAAACATATTTTTTAAGGTGCTATTGACATGAAATGTTTACCAGATGTTGGTAACAACCCATGCAATCCAGACATACAAAGAAATCAAACCATATGACCCAATGACACATCTAAAAGGTTTTGATGGTTAAATGATGTATTTAATATTTCGTCCAAAAGCCTTTGTTGGTAATGACAGCTTTAAGACGCCTCCTGTACGGAGAAACTAGTTGCACGCATTGCTCAGGTGTGATTTTGGCCCATTCTCCTGACCCATTCTAGCAGCTTGCTGTTCTTTCTCTGAAACCAGTTGTGAGTTTCCTTGGCTGTGTATTTGTGATTGTTGTCTTGCTGAAATGTCTGCCCTCGTTTCATCTTCATCATCCTAGATGGCAGCAGATTTTTATCAAGAATGTCTTTGTACATTTTTCCATTCATTCTTTCTTTAATAAGATGAAGTTTGCCAGTTTTGTAACTTGAAAAACAGCCCCACATCATGATGTTCCCACCTCCAAACATTACTGTTGGTCTGGTGTTTTTGTGGTGATGTGCAGTGCCATTTGTCCCCCAAACATGGTGTGTATTATGGCATCCAAAGAGTTAAATTTTGGTCTCATCTGACCAGACTTTATTCTTCCAGTTTTTCACAGGCTTGTCCAAATGTTGTGCAGCAAACTTTAAACGAGCTTCAACATGCTTTTTCTTCAGCAGTGGACTCTTGCGTGGTGAGCGTGCACACAGGCGATGGTGGCTCACTGCATTTCTTATTGTTTACTTTGAAACAATTGTACCTGCTAATTCCAGGTCTTTCATAATTAAAATTATGTTTTTTCCACTTCTGGATTATGGCCCAAACAGTGCTCACTGGAACATTCAGAAGTTTAGAAATCTTTCTGTAACCAATTCCATCAGTTTGTTTTGCAACAATATTTTGTCTTGAAAGATAAAAACCTTGATAACAAAAGTCTGAATGCAGTCTGTATGAATAGCCAAACATGTAGAACAATAGTCTGAGTGGCCCGGAGACTCACAGGGGGAGGGAGTAAAGGACCAGATGTAGTCTCAGATAAATGTTTGTAGGAATATAATTTTTCATGGTATATATATATATATATATATATATATATATATATATATATATATATATATATATATATATATATATATATATATATATAATAAAAAACAATAAATTCCATTATTTAGTAGCACTGTCAGGAGCTGTTAACAAATCTACATTTAGGTAGGAGATTTCTCAAAGTGGAGGTACATGCTAACAAGTTGATTGAAAATGCCCTTATAGGCCATTAGGAGGAAGTAGGTTGCTGCTTTTGACAGCCACAGATAATTACCTTTGGTCGTCACCAATGTATTGTTGTCCCAACCACAGGGATTTTTACACATCATTTGGAAGACAGCATGCAGATCAGCTCAGTAGGTATTGATTGTTTGCACCGTTGCAGAATTTGAGCTCCGTCTTATAAAAGCTACTATTAGCAAATGTTCTGAATCAGACGTATTTTGCTACAACCAAAAGCACCTGAACATTGTTTGAACATATCAGGCAGCTTTATTATCGTGGACTAAATCCTGTTAAGCTCTGATGTTATTACAGATGCAACAGGTGCTAAAGTTTTTTTCTCTCTCTCCTGAATTCAAAATAAGCTGATATAATGCTGCCTGGTCTGCCTCAAAATACCTCTCATTTACCTTGTTTCAAACCATATCAGATTACTATAGCAGACATTTCTGATAACATGCAAGACCAAATCTAAAATTATTACAGTATATTGAATCTTCTTTTTTTTTTCCAGATGCACCACTCCTCAGATTGTGGAAAGAGTTTAAATTGCCAGGGTCATCTCAAAGAACACCAGCGTATCCACACAGGAGAAAAGCCGTATTACTGTGACCAGTGTGGGAAGAGTTTTAATCGTCAGAGTAGTCTTAAATCACACCAGGGTATCCACACTGGAGAGAACCCGTATTACTGTGAACAGTGTGGGAAGAGTTTTACTCATCAGAGTAGTCTCAAATCACACAAGCGTATCCACACAGAAGAGAAGCCGTATTACTGTGAACATTGTGGTAAGAGTTTTACTCATCAGAGTCATCTCAAATCACACAAGCGTATCCACACAGAAGAGAAGCCGTATTACTGTGAACAGTGTTGGAAGAGTTTTACTCATCAGAGTCATCTCAAATCACACCAGTGTATCCAAACAGGAGAGAAGCTGTATTACTGTAAACAGTGCGGGAAGAGTTTTAATAGGCAAAATAATCTACTTAGACACCAGCGTATCCACACAGGAGAGAAACCGTATTACTGTGAACAGTGTGGGAAGAGTTTTACTCGCCAGGGTCATCTCAAAGAACACCAGTGTATCCACACAGGAGAGAAGCCGTATTACTGTGAACAGTGTGGGAAGAGTTTTACTCATCAAAGTAGTCTCAAAAGACACCAGCGTATCCACACAGTAGAAAAGCTGCATTACTGTGAACAGTGCGGGAAGAGTTTTAATAGGCAAAGTAATCTACTTAGACACCAGCGTATCCACACAGGAGAGAAACCGTATTACTGTGAACAGTGTGCGAAGAGTTTTACTCGCCAGGGTCATCTCAAAGAACACCAGTGTATCCACACAGGAGAGAAGCCGTATTACTGTGAACAGTGTGGGAAGAGTTTTACTCATCAGAGTAGTCTCAAAAGACACCAGTGTATTCACACAGTAGAAAAGCTGTATTACTTTGAACAGTGTGGAAAGAGTTTTACTCGTCAGAGTCATCTTAAAGAACACCAGTGTATCCACACAGGAGAGAAACCATATTACTGTGAACAGTGTGGGAAGAGTTTTACTCGCCAGAATCATCTCAAAGAACACCAGCGTATCCACACAGTAGAAAAGCTGTATTACTGTGAACAGTGCGGGAAGAGTTTTAATAGGCAAAGTAATCTACTTAGACACCAGCGTATCCACACAGGAGAGAAGCCGTATTACTGTGAACAGTGTTCGAAGAGTTTTACTCATCAGGGTCATCTTAAAGAACACCAGTGTATCCACACAGGAGAGAAACCGTATTACTGTGAACAGTGTGGAAAGAGTTTTAATAGGCAGAGTAATCTACTTAGACACCAGCGTATCCACACAAGAGAGAAGCCGTATTACAGTGAACAGTGTGGAAAGAGTTTTTCTCAGCACAGTCATCTCAAATCACCCCAGTGTATCCACACAGGAGAGAAACCGTATTACTGTGAAAAGTGTGGGAAGAGTTTTAATCGTCAGAGTAGTTTCAAAACACACCAGTGTATCCACAAGGGAGAGAAGCCGTATCACTGTGATGAGTGTGGGAAGAGTTTTAATAGGCAAAGTAATCTACTTAGACACCAGCGTATCCACACAGGTTAGAAGCCGTATCACTGTGAACAGTGTGGGAAGAGTTTTACTTATGTCGGAAATTTATTTTCTCTCAGACCGAGTTGCTTCTGACATTAGTTAGGACTTTCAAAATAAATGTAAGATAGTTTCCTCAAAAGAAGCCAAGACACTAGGTTGAGTAGAGCAAAGGTAGAGTTTATTGCGGCAAACCACAATCAACCCGAGAGCATCCGCATGTTATAACATCGATGGTCTGACTACACCTGGCATTTCCTCCTGTTTTTATTCATTTTGACCCCTAACATTGAAAACTCCCCAAACCTGGGCCCTCTTTAGTTACTATCAGTCATTACCATTATTGGAAATCTTTGGACGTTAGACCTTTCCCTAAGTATTTTTAACTATCATTAACATTCTAAAGGTCAATTCTGATTACCATTATCTTCGAGATACTTCGAGAGGGTTGGACCACAAAAAGTGGAAAGTTTACCACTGTTTCACTTCATTATTTTACTTTGCTTGGTGGACAGTACTTGCCTGTGTTATTTGATCATGTGTGAGTACTTTTGCTTTTTTCTTATTTCATAGATTTATACTATATTATTTTGTTAGCAATTTTTATTACTTTGCATAAGCACATTAGTATTTTTAAATATATTCTTAACTTTATTACTTTGATGGTTTTAGTAGGCTGCTTAGGCTTTCCCCAAATGTGGTAAATTTCACTGAAGAGGTATTATTCCCTTTTTTGGCCCGTGCTTGCGGCGAGCTTCACAGAAGACGTTCTCCATCCCCTTCTTTGGCTTTTTTAATAAACTTCCTCACTCATGATTCGTGCTGTTTGTGTGTGTATTTTATTTTTCGTCTTTTATCAGAGTAATCTCAAAAGACACCAGCGTATCCACCCAGGTTAGAAGCCTTAGTATCACTGTGAACAGTGTGGGAAGAGTTTTATCCAAATATCTCATCTTCAATACCCCAGCATAGCCACAGATTGAGGCCGTATTACTGTGTACAGTGTGGAAAGAGTTTTACTAGTCAGAGAAATGTCCTTAGACACCAGCCTATCCACACAGAAGAGAGGTGGCATTACTGTGAACAGTGTGGGAAGAGTCAGTATGTATGACTCAGCCACCAGCAGGGTCATACAGGACAAAAGCTGTACTTCTGTGGACGTCCTCTAACAAAGAACCTTCAACTCTTTTCATTTGTAAAACAAATCTTCTTGAATTTCTTATATAAAGGGAAATTAACATTAAACTCCCATTCATTCTCACAAGGTGCTTGTATATGCACGTGTGCAGTCGATTGCTCCAATAGTATTGGGCATATTCCCCAAAAGAAAAAAGTTGCGCTTGGCCTGGGCAATCTGATTGTCCTTTGGAAAAGAAACAAATTCATTGACCAGGCTGGCCAATGCAATTGACACATCTCTCACCACATCACACACAGCTGATTTCACCACTCCCATATAGTCACCAACAACCTGATACAAAGTCCCACATGCATAAAATCAGAGAGCAATGAGGATCTGGTCTTCCACAGACAGACTGTGACTCCTTTGGGTTCTGTGTTGAAGTTTTGACCTGAGAAGGTTCACAAGGTACTCTATATCAGCCTTCCCAAAGCGAAACCGGACATACAGCTCCTCAGTGGTGTATTGCTCCAGTGGCTTGGTATGTTCAACATACACCCTTTGACAGTATCCTCTCCTGGCAAAGTGGTGGTGGCGGTGGACAACACCTGCCATTTCACTGTCTCTCTGTGAATCCTCTGAGAAAGGCTGATTTATATGGCTGTGTAGTTGGTCTTTTCAGACACACCTATTACAACTGATTAGTTTTGGCTTGTGTTCAATTGAGGCAATTGGACCCGAAGCCTATAATTAATGAACAATGTTCACTATAGTAAAGTAACGGAACCATGGACTCAAGAAGCTGTAACTTCACTGCTGCTGAAACCAATGCACTACTACAGGGTGTTCTGTGCCATTATGGAACAATAGTGGGAAGTTTTAATTCTGCTAAGGATACCAACAAAAAGAAAAAGGACCACAGACCAAATCAAATTGCGGTGGAAGAATCTTAAGGCCAGGGCAACAAAGGACCATGCTGAAGCCAAAAACCCACAAACAGGCAACAAGCCATTTAAGAGGGGAGATTACACAGATGTGGTCCTCGACATCATTAAAGGTGAGGTCTCCATGGTATTCAAGGTGTTGTAGGGGATGGCGAGCCTTGGATTGAGGAGGAGGAGAATCTGCCAGTTCCTCCTGAGGCTGATCCAGAGAGCGTATTTATATTGAATCTCAGCTCTGTTCCTGAGGAAGAAGCTGGATCCTCATTGGTTGAGCCAGTGGTAGTTGCCACAGGATCTCAGAGCAAAGGCTTGAAGCGCCCTTCATCAAACAAAGATAATGATTACAAGGCACTTTTGCAAAAAGAGACTGAAAGGGCAGAAGCACAGCTTCATCTGGCAGAGGAACAACCGACTCTGACCAAACTGCAGCAAACCAAGGCCAGACTTGAGATCCGCCTCCTAAAGGCTAGTCTGAAATTATTGTGGAGTATTTGACATTGTCTTTTTTTTTTATTCAATACATCTATATTTGAAACTTGTTATAAATATTCTAAATGAGCGGACTGCTGGAAGAGGATGGGGTGGGGTTTTTCTTGTGTTTAGTTTCTTTTAAATGTGTGTGTTTTCATTTCAAATAATAATAAACTTATATTGACCCCACACTGGCTATTCTACTTGTTGCTCTTTACATATCTATAGTTCTACATTGTGATTTCCTATCCTGTTTGAGCACTGGTTATCCAGATTTGGTGATCCTAAAAAAGTTTATATCTGGATCAGATTGATCCAATCCGATGTTGCTTTGAAAAACTGGCTCAAGAAGTAAGATGGGTTACGTGATCACGGATCTCAAAAAAAAGGATTACTAAATCTGGATCAATTTAATCTGGATTAAACCTTTTGAAAAAACAGGCCCTGAGCCTAGTGTTCCTGATCTAGTTTTCTGATTTATTACAAACCTGAGCAGGATTACACGTTTACACAGTAATTTCAGGGAATAGATATTTGGACCTATAAGAATTATTGTGAGATTTGTCTGCGCTTTAAGTCTTTTTTAAATCTGAAACGTTAAAAGTATAATCCTTTAGGTATTTTTTCTCCGACATTCATTTTTTTGTGTTTCTCTAACTTCAAATAAGCTTTTTAGTCAAATTACATCCTCACCATACTTTCATCAGCAGAGCCTGAATAATGCTCTTATGTTCTGGACTAAATTCCACCAAATTGATTCCAGTATAACAGGAGAACCTTCAGCGTGGGTTTGCTCGTGCCTTCGAAATTTGCTCGCAAATAGGGTGAAGTTTTGCTAGCAAAGTCGCTCGTATCTTCGTTTGCTCGTACTATTAGTTGCTTGTACAATAGGGTTTTAATGTATCATGATATTTACTGACAATTTGCCTAAAACCTACAAAAAAGGAACTGATCTATTTATTATAATATGATCCAAAGTCAACAAACTGCCATAAACACATCAATTGTGCTACGTCGGCTAGAAATCTAAAAATGGGTACATGAAAACATAAACCTTGAGCCATATTCCTATTCTAACTTATTGTCATAGAAGTTGAACTTTTCTCTACACCTCAGCTTATTGTTATCAATAGATTTAATCTGAAGGCTGAGCTGCTAGTTAGCTGCTAGTTCTCTGTTTAAAACTTTGTGTTATTGAAGTAGAGAAATGTAATTGTGGGTAAAGATGAAGGGAAAGTTGGACTTCTAGCCTCAGTAATGTACACTATAGTGTTAATTTGCTCTCCAGCTGTGAGCTGCTCCTCCACTCAGATGGAGCTGTGAGAGACACCATGAGTTCTGACTGGAAAAGAGACGTTCACTTGCTTTATGTTTATCTGTTCACGTTTCTCTGGATTATTACATCTAATACCTGAACCTGACGCTGCTTTTGATTTCATTCAGATGAATAAACTAACTTGATGATAGAAGAGAATGAAGAGTGATAGATGATGAAGTCATGTCTCTCATGAAGCTTAACCACTAAAGATCAGGCACAGTGGCAGACAACCAATCAGATTTCACTTCCTGAAAATGTCTGAGCCAATGATGTTTGCGAATTTAGAACTCGAGCCCTTTGACCCCGCCCACTGAATTTGTGATCCGTGTTTGTACCTATAGACTTCTTTCACGCGCTCCGGTCTGAAGTTAATGTTGGGCGCGTGAGTTTTTCTCCACTTTCCGCGCGTGCACATCTACGTTCCTTTCGCCGTTATAAATCTATCGCGCGCGAGCTTCAACACCGTTTTTGTCCCGGATTTTTACCCAAAGGTGAGATACAGTGAGATGTAGCAGCTGAGCTGCTCGGGGAACAGCTAGTGGACATTCTGGAGTCATGAACCTCTGCATTTTTCTTCCAGTGTCCTGATTCTTTACACCTCTGATCAAAGGTACAATTTATTCATGTCTCTTATCTCACAAAGTGTGGTGTGATACAACCTTATTTCCACTGTGTTGAGCAGATTAGCCTGGTCTGGGATAACAGTTGGAGTGGGCCTTGTCTAAAATGCATCTATTATTAAAATAGACCAACACAACTACACCTGATTGAATACACAGCGTTTAATCAGAGCATTAGCCTCTATCCTAATCAGTGTTTAGAAGTAAACGAATCGAACAGCATTGGCACGGCGACCACACACACCCCTAACTGAATCAGTAGTACAGTAGCAGACAGTATGTAAAAACAAAGTTTGATTGTAATCTGATTCAGCAGCCACATAAACCACATGAAATGAACAACAGTGATAAGACAACTACATAGTAGGAACATGTAGATTAACTTACTTGTGATTATAACAGGAGACGACATATGTACCTGTACATGTTGGAGAATGAAGCACTGCTGGTGATCGAGAAACGGGTGAATTAACGTTAGCACTAGCAGAGCTGTTCAGCTTTTTACTATTTGATATCTCTGGCTTCTGAACATCTGAATTCTCTTCCTCCTGTGGTCACCCAAGGCATCATTTTGACTCTGTTTTATTAATTTTTGACACAACTAGCTAAACTTTGGTTTCCAAATGTGTTCGGTGTGAAGGGGAGGGGTATCGACTTTAACTGTGCATCTCTTTAACTGAAATTGCCTCCATAGGCCATTAGGATGAAGTAGGTTGATACTTTTGACACCCACAGATCTTTACCTGCAGCTATTATTAATGTATCGTTGTCCCAACCATAGGGATTTTCCCACTTATTTTGGAAGACAGTATGCGGATTTGATTGCACCACTTTGGAATCTGGGCAATCTTGAGAGCTACTATTGTCAAATGTTCTGAACTTGAGCATACATTTAGCTAAATCCAAAGGCACCAGAACATTGTTTGGAAATATCAGGCAGCTGCATGGATCATGAACTGTATCCCCTTTAAGCGCTGATTTCATCACAGGTGCCACTGTTTTTTTGTTTTTGTTTTTTGTCTCTCCTGAAATTGAAAATGAGATCTCATCATGCTGCTTGTCCTGGTACGGAGAAACTCCTCCTCCTTGTAAGATTAGATATAATCATTAAATAGTGCAAAGTTTTCTAAAACACCTCAAAATACTTTAACATTTAACTTGTTTCAAACCATATCAGATTACTATAGCAGACATTTCTGATAACATGCAAGTTACTAAATTATTAAATTATAAAATTATTACAGTATATTCAATCATTTTATTTTGTTTTCCAGATGCACCACTGCTCAGATTGTGGGAAGAGTTTTACTATATTTGCTCTTCTAAAAAGACACCAACGTATCCACACAGGAGAAAAACTGTATCACTGTGAACAGTGTGAGAAGAGTTTTAATCGCCAGGGTCATCTCAAAGAACACCAGCGTATCCACACAGGAGAGAAGCCGTATTACTGTGAAGAGTGCGGGAAGAGTTTTACTCATCAGAGTCATCTCAAAGTACACCAGCGTATCCACACAGGAGAGAAGCCGTATCACTGTGAACAGTGTGGAAAGAGTTTTAATTGTCAGAGTAATCTACTAAGACATCAGCGTGTCCACACAGGAGAGAAGCCGTATCACTGTGAACAGTGTGGGAAGAAGTTTACTTGTCAGGGTATTCTCAAAGTGCACCAGCGTATCCACACAGGCGAAAAACCATTCCACTGTGGACAATGTGGGAAAGGGTTTATTAATCAGAGTAATTTTCAAGTACACCAGCGTACTCACACAGGAGAGAAGCCGTATCACTGTGAACAGTGTGGAAAGAGTTTTTCTTGTCAGAGTAGTCTACTTAGACATCAGCGTGTCCATACAGGAGAAAAGCCCTATCATTGTGAACAGTGTGGGAAGAGTTTTACTTGTCAGGGTAGTCTTAAAGCACACCAGCGTATCCACACAGGCGATAAACCATTCCACTGTCGACAATGTGGGAAGGTGTTTATTCAACAGAGTAGTTTTCAAGTACACCAGCGTATCCACACAGGAGAGAAACCATTTAAGTGTGGACAATGTGGGAAAAGTTTTCGGCGAAAGACGCATCTCCAGGAACACCAGCGTATCCACACAGGAGAGAAGCCGTATCGCTGTGAACAGTGTGGGAAGAGTTTTAGTGCTCAAAGTGCCCTCCTCAGCCACCAGCAGAGTCATACAGGACAGAAGCTGTACCTCTGTGGACAGTGTGGACGGAGCTATTCTTATCAAAGCTCTTTAAGGAAACACAAGTGCCCTAACATACATCTATCGGCTCATGATGTTAATTTGTCAAACTGAAAATCTTGTTCTTTAATTTCTTATTTAAAAGTGTGTACAGACTGTAAATATATGGAAACATTTAATTCTAATGTTAACAAATGGATCTTACAAACTGGACAGCTTTCTATACCATCAGAAAAATGTTGTGTTTACAGGCAATGTGGAGAGATTGTTCTGGACGAACTACACTACAGCTATACTCTATAGCAAAAAGGATGGGGATACATGAGCACCACACCCACCAGACCTTTCTGAACATGATCTGATGGAATGGCTTCAGATCCATTGTCCCTTGAGCCCAGTGTTCCTAAACTAGTTTTCTGATTTACTGCAACCCTGACCAGAAACACATGGTTACACAATAAGATCAGGGACTGAATTGTTTGGACCTATAAGATGTAAGATAAGGTTTGTCTGACCTTCAAGTCTATTTCACATCTGAAATGTTAAATGTGTAAACCTTTAGGTACTTTGCTCTGTTGCTTATCTTTTGTGTTTCTCCAACTTTAATATAATAAAGGTGACCTGTGATACATTTTATAAGTTTATTAGTCAAATTACATCCTCACCATTAATTCATCAACAGAGCCTGAATAATGCTCTTATATTCTGGGATAAGTAAATCAGCCAAACGGTCTTGCAGCATTGCCGTGCTCTTGGGCTTAATTGAGACTGAAGGTTTCTAATAGGATTTAAATATGGAGACAGAAATTACAGAATGAAGAATCAAGCTTCCCTGGCAGTATGATGGGTGACTGGGTTCAGCAGACTCAGAGGGAACTTCACCTGCTTGACTGCATTGTGCCAACTGTAAGTATCAACATATTAAAAGATAATGTTATAATTTAATAAAGTAAATGTAATTATTATGCAACATTTTACAGCATTAAAATACAGCATAGCGGTGTTTCTCCAGGGTCCAACTGTGACACAGTAACTTCAGGACTCTGGAACTGTATGCAGTTCTCACTGCTCTGAATGCAAAAACACCAGAGCCTTTATCATCTAATGGAAATAAGAAAGTTAATTAATAATCAAAATCTGGACTGACGTACTTCATGAACAACAACATAATAGTGTCTGTGGTTGAGGAGCAGGAAGAAATGTCATCGTGAGTAAGGTGCTGTGAAAAATTATTGTCTAGCATAGAGATGATAATTTTCATCAGTTCCTGTAGTTCTTTATGTTCATCATCCTGAAAAGCAGAGAATAAATTTTTTCTTGAGCCTTCTAGTTTATTTTCTTACAGATCCAGTTCTCTCAAGTGTGAGTTGTTGAATTTCAAAGTGGAAAGCAGAACAGGAAGACTTCACCTTTCACTGTAGGGCTGCAACAACTAATTGATAAAAATTGATAATAATCGATAATGAAATTCGTTGTCACTGAAAGCCGTTATGGATTAGTTGTGCTGCTCAGGTTACGTTTAGCATGATGGTAAGATACATAGCCACTTGTGAAAGGGCGGAGAGTTCAGGGTCAACCAGCAGCAAGAAAAGAAACGCACTGGTGTGAGGGATGAAGGTGGAACATCAGCACAGTGAGTAAAAACTCTAGAATCCTCATCATGTTAAAATGGTGTAGTTTAATGAAGTGCTATTGTGTGTAGCATTTGTCTCCTACAACAGTTTCTGTTTTAAAACATGATTTACTGCAGCTTTACTACGTTTAAATGCTTGTGTTCCATGTTTGTATATTTTATGCATATATCATTTAATTATTATACAAAATGTAATGAATTATATTCTAGATCAGGGGTGTCAAACTCAAAATCTGGAAATGCAGATTTGAACTGCTCAGTAATCCGTTTGTGGTTGACTTGGAAAGCGCACCAACCCACCTCCAAATGGAGCTGATTGAACTCAAGTCAAAGTACGACTCTGTGTGTGCTGGACAGTTTCCATGTTTCCTCCCCGACACACTGCACCAACTCCGTGCCCAAGCTGCTCAAATCCTCTCTGTGTTCAGCAGCACATTGATTTGAAGCACAGAATAATGTGACTCTGAGGTAAGGTTTAGGGTGCAGGACCAGACAACATATTTAACAGGGTGCTCAGAGGATGTGCAGACCAACTGATGGATGTTCTCATTGACATCTTCGACATCTCTCTGAGCAGACCTGTTCCAATGTAATTTAAGATTACCCTTGTAACTATGTGTTTTGTGTCCTCAATAACTATCATCATGAAGTGCATCGAGATGGTCATCATGATACACATCCAAGACCCTTATGCCTTCCTCTCTGGATTCACTGCAGTCTGCGTATTGCACTAATCGCTCCACCGATTTCCGCATCTCCACCACAGTCCCGCCTGGCCTTCAGACACCTGCAAAATAAGGACTCATATGTATGAATGCTGTATATAGGCTGCAATTCAGCATTCAATGAAGCCTTAAATAATAATAAAGCTTCAACTTAATTGATTTAACTTAACAATAAATACTCAGTCCTGTTTAAATTCTCCTTTTCATTGTATTGTAAACCGAAATCTATGAACAAATAAAAATGGAGAATGATGATAGAAGAGAATGAAGAATGATAGATGATGAAGTCATGTCTCTCATGAAGCACAAGATCAGGCACAGTGGCAGACAACCAATCAGATTTCACTTCCTGAAAATGGCCGATCCAATGATGTTTGAGGATTTAGAACTCGAGCACCGCCCACTGCTCTGCGATCCGTGTTTGTACCTATAGACTTCTTTCACGCGCTCCGGTCTGAAGTTAATGTTGGGCGCGTGAGTTTTTCCCTCCACTTTCCGCGCGTGCACATCGACGTTCCTTTCGCCGTTATAAATCTATCGCGCGCGAGCTTCAACACCGTTTTTGTCCCGGATTTAGCGGATTTTTACCCAAAGGTGAGATACAGTGAGATGTAGCAGCTGAGCTGCTCGGGGAACAGCTAGTGGACATTCTGGAGTCATGAACCTCTGCATTTTTCTTCCAGGGTCCTGATTCTTTACACCTCTGATCATGAAATCAGAGTCCAGACGGAGATCTTTAGGAGAACCTCCACACACTCCTGCTGCTGCTGCTGCTGCTGGATCAAAGGTACACTTTATTCATGTCTCATCTTTCAGTGTGGTTTGCAGGGCAAAGATACATCATACTGTATTTTAACATTAAATAAAAATTACCGTAACTTTAAGTCTATCACAATAAACTACTGTTTTTTTTTCTTTCTATTCTGAAAATCCTTTTACAAGGAGGTTAGAAATTTATTTTAATCAATTGGTCTATTTGGTCTGTTCTTTACCATTTTACTCAGTTGATAAAGTAAACAATGTTTGATTCCAGCAGCTTTTCTTTGGCGGAGTCACACAATAAATCTGACACATGCAACCAGCTAATGTTGTAGAAAGACTCAGAATCACGGGTTTTGCTTCCAGATGATAACAGCTTTTATTATCAATCCCCAAAAGCCGGAGCTGGTCTGTAGAGCATCCAACTCTCCACTCTCATTTCCACATTATATATGCCTCGACCACAAATGCATTTCAATACATCCCACTCCATACATTGTTCACCCAACATCTGTCTCTAATTTGGGATCTCCATTATACATACAATGGTGGTGCTGAAATGTCTAGGTACAGATACACACACATCAAGCTTCAATATTTCATACACTTATAACACTCATGGTACATTCCTGTATGCACACACATCAGAAGAACATTTTAATAGAAGTTACATGTTGTGTATATATTTGATGAACTTTATCCTTCTACATTAACAGATCAAATATTCACATTCGTATCCCAGTGATCTCCCAGAGGAAGTTTAGTTTTAAAGAAAACCAACAGATTCACATTTAACAGTTTGCTAATAAATCATAATTGTATCCTAATTTAGTGTCTTGTCTAGAGGTGTAACGGTTCACGTGTTCATACCGAATTGTTTCAGTAACACGGCTTTCGGTTCGGTATACACGTGTACCGAATACAATCCTTTTTTTCTGGATTATGGCCCCAACTGTGCTCACTGGAACATTCAGAAGTTTAGAAATCTTTCTGTAACCAATGCCATCAGTTTGTTTTGCAACAATACGGTGGTGGAGGTCTTGAAAGATAAAAACCTTGATAACAATAGTCTGAATGGCTGCCCATTAATATGAATGCAGTCTGTATGAATAGCCAAACATGTAGAACAATAGTCTGAGTGGCCCCCGGAGACTCACAGGGGGAGGGAGTAAAGGACCAGACGTAGTCTCAGATAAATGTTTGTAGGAATATAATTTTTCATTATGTATATTTTATATGAAATAAAAACACATTTATCAGTATTATAAAAACCATTTCAGATCACTTCAGCATTTACAACTTATCTTGTTGAGCATTATCAACTTTGAGTGATGTACAGTAAAGCCCATAGTGCCTTATTTCCCAATTTATGTAGAAAACATTTGTCAGGAACTGTTAAGTCTACATTTAGGTAGGAAATTTCTCAAAGCGGAGGTACATGCTAACAAGTTGACTGAACATGCCCTCATAGGCTTTTAGGAGGAAGTAGGTTGTTGCTTTTGACAGCCACAGATAATTATTAATAATTGTTTTGCAATAATTCACCGTTGCAGAATTTTAACTCCGTCTTATGAAAGCTACTATTAGCAAATGTTCTGAATCAGACATGTATTTTGCTAAAACCAAAAGCACCTGAACATTGTTTGAACATATCAGGCAGCTTTATGATCGTGGACTGAATCCTGTTATGCTCTGATGTTATTACAGATGCAACAGGTTCCACAGTCTTTTTCTCTGTCTCCTAGATTTGAAAATAAGATGATATAATGCTGCTTGGTCTGGTATTGGGAAAACTCCTCCACCTTGAAGACATAAATATCAGGGATATTGGAAGATTTTATACAAGTATTAAATAGTTAAAGGTTTTCTAAAACACCTTAAAATACCTCTCATTTAACTTGTTTCAAACCATATCAGATTACTATAGCAGACATTTCTGATAACATGCAAGACCAAATCTAAAATTATTACAGTATATTAAATCATTTTATTTTGTTTTCCAGATGCACCACTGCTCAGATTGTGGGAAGAGTTTTACTCATCAGAGTCATCTCAAAGAACACCAGCGTATCCACACTGGAGAGAACCCGTATTACTGTGAACAGTGTGGGAAGAGGTTTACTCATCAGAGTCATCTCAAAGAACACCAGCGTATCCAAACAAGAGAGAAGCCGTATTACTGTGAACAGTGCGGGAAGAGTTTTAATAGGCAGAGTCATCTCAAAGTACACCAGCGTATCCACACAGGAGAGAAGCCGTATTACTGTGAACAGTGTGGGAAGAGTTTTACTCATCAGAGTCATCTCAAATTACACCAGCGAATCCACACAGGAGAGAAGCCGTATTACTGTGAACAGTGTGGGAAGAGTTTTAATCGTCAGAGTAATCTACTTAGACACCAGCGTATCCACACAGGAGAGAAGCCGTATTACTGTGAACAGTGTGGGAAGAGTTTTAATAGTCAGAGTCATCTCAAAGAACACCAGCGTATCCACACAGGAGAGAAGCCGTATTACTGTGAACATTGTGGGAAGAGTTTTACTCATCAGAATAGTCTCAAATCACACCAGTATATCCACACAGGAGAGAAGCCATATTACTGTGAACAGTGTGGGAAGAGTTTTACTTATCAGAGTCATCTCAAACTACACCAGTGTATCCACACAGGAGAGAAGCCGTATTACTGTGAACAGTGTGGGAAGAGTTTTAATCGTCAGAGTAGTCTGAAAAGACACCAGCTTATCCACACTGGAGAGAAGCCGTACTACTGTGAACAGTGTGGGAAGAGTTTTAATCGTCAGAGTAGTCTCAAAAGACACCAGTGTATCCACACAGGAGAGAAGCTGTATTACTGTGAACAGTGTGGGAAGAGTTTTACTCGTCAGAGTCATCTCAAATTACACCAGGGTATCCACACAGGAGAGAAGCCGTATCACTGTGAACAGTGTGGGAAGAGTTTTAATAGGCAGAGTAGTCTGAAATCACACCAGTGTATCCACACAGGAGAGAAGCCGTATCAATGTGAACAGTGTGGGAAGAGTTTTAATCGTCAAAATATTCTCAAATCACATCTGCGTATCCACACAGGTTAGAAGCCGTATTACTGTGACCAGTGTGGGAAGAGTTTTACTTATGTCGGAAATTTGTCTCTCAGACCGAGATGCTTTCGACATTAGTTGGGACTTTCAAAAAAAATGTAAGATAGTTTCTTCAAAAGAAGCCAAGACACTAGGATGAGTAGAGCAACGGTAGAGTTTATTGCGGCAAACCAGGTCAACCTGAGAGCATCCGCATGTTATAACATCGATGGTCTGACTACACCTGGCATTTCCTCCTGTTTTTATTCATTTTGACCGCTAACATTGAAAACTCCCCAAACCTGGGCCCTCCTCAGTTACAATCAGTCATTACCATTATTGGAAATCTTTGGACATTAGACCTTCCCCTAAGTATTTTTAACTATCATTAAGATCCAAAAATTTCAACATTCAATTCTGATTACCATTGTCTTCAAGATACTTTGAGAGGGTTGGACCACAAAAAGTGGGAAGTATACCACTGTTTCACTTCATTATTTTACATCGCTTGGTGGACAGTACTTGCCTGTGCAATTTGATCATGCATGAGTACTTTGCTATTTCCTTATTTCATAGATTATACTATATTATTCATTTGTTAGCAATTTTATTACTTTGCACAAGCACATTAGTATTTTTAAATATATTCTTAACTTTATTACTATGATGGTTTTAGTAGGCTGCTTAGGCCTTCCACAAATGGGGTAGATTTCACTGAAGAGGTATTATTCCCTTTTTTGGCCTGTGCTAGGGGGGAGCTTCACAGAAGACGTTCTCCATCTCCTTCTTTGGCATTTTTAATAAACTTCCTCACTCATAATTCGTGCTGTTTGTGTGTTATTTTCGTCTGTGTTGTGTGGGGCCCTTTTTTTTATGTCTAGTGAGTGTTTTGGGCACTTTCCTTTGGGTTCTGTTTACTTAAGCATAAATAAGCTACATCTTAATCCTACACTCATCAGAGTAGACAAAAGCGTATCCACCCAGGTTAGAAGCCGTATCACTGTGAACAGTGTGGGAAGAGTTTTATCCAAATATCTCATCCTCAATACCCCAGCATAGCCACAGATTGAAGCTGTATTACTGTGTACAGTGTGGAAAGAGTTTTACTAGTCAGAAAAATGTCCTTAGACACCAGCGTATCCACACAGAAGAGAAGTCGCATTACTGTGAACAGTGTGGGAAGAGTCAGTATGTATGACTCAGCCACCAGCAGGGTCATACAGGACAAAAGCTGTACTTCTGTGGACAGTGTGGACGTGCTCTAACAAAGAACCATCAACTCCTGATGTTCATTTGTAAAACAAATCCTCTTGAATTTCTTATATAAAGGGAAATTAACATGTAAATATAGGGGGACTTTAAATTATAATATTAATAAGCTCTAACAAACTGGACACCTTTCCAAGCCAACAGAACATTGAACATTGCCATCAACTACATATATATACTACACTACAACTACACTGTATGGCAAAAAGTATGGGGCTACCTAAGTATCAAACCTATACATTATGTAATGGAACAGCTCCCTGAGCCTAGTGTTCCTGATCTAGTTTTCTGATTTATTACAAACCTAAACAGGATCACACGTTTACACAGTAATTTCAGGGAATACATTTTTGTTGTATATGTCTGGACCTATAAGAATTATTGTGAGATTTGTCTGCGCTTTAAGTCTTTTTTTAAATCTGAAACGTTAAATGTATAATCCTTTAGGTATTTTTTCTCCGACATTCATTTTTTGTGTTTCTCTAAATTCAAATAAGCTCATTAGTCAAATTACATCCTCACCATACTTTCATCACTTATGTTCTGGACTAAATTCCACCAAATTGATTCCAGTATAACAGGAGAAACATTTTAGATCTTCCAAAGTCAATTGGACAAATGGACTTGTAGCATTGCCGTGGTCATAGTTTTAGTTCAGAATGATGGTTTTTAATCGGAACCTTAAATATGGACTAAGATAGCAGAATGTAGCTCCTCGTGCAGCAAGATGAATGACTCTGGGTTCAGCAGACTTCAGGAGAACTTCACCTGCCTGATTTAACTCTTGATTTCTACAAAGCAAACTTGGAAAGTCCTAATTTAAGTGTTAAGGAAGAGGAAGGTCTGCTGTACGGACATCTAGAGAAAGTTCATTCCATCATCTCTGTGCCAGAACAGAGAAAAGCCTTGAAGTATACTTACCTCTCATTCTGAGAGAAGGTGGTACCAGTCAAGCAGTGCTGGAGGATCTCAGACAGCGTGGTGCAGTGCAATATGTGATGAGGTCTTTAAAGTAAAATGGTGCTGGTCCATTTTTAGCCTTGTACTCAAGCATTAGTGTTTTGAATCTGATATGTGCAGCTACTGGAAGCCAATGAAGCAGCAGTGGGGTGGTGTGGGAGAACTTGGGCAGATTGAACACAAGTCGTGCAGCTGCGTTTTGGATAATTTGCAGTGGACGAATAGCGTTCAGAGGAAGACCTGCCAGCAGAGAGTTGTAGACAAGATGACAAGAGACCGAACAAGCACCTAGGCAGTCTGTGTGGACAGAAATGGTCAATCCTTTGGATGTTGTAGAGAAAAAATCGACCGGAACGAGCCACATTAGCAACATGTGATGAGAAGGAGAAGTTGATTGTCCATAGTTACCCCAAGGTTACAGGCAGTGGCTGAAGGTGAGAGAAAAGAGTCATAAAGACTAATTCAAAGATTTTGACCTGGAGATGAATCACCGGGGAAGACCAGCAGTTCTGTTTTGCTAGAGTTGAGTTTTAATTGATGAGCACTCATCCATTAAGATATGTCTTTCAAGCATGCCGAGATCAGAGTGGAAGCTGTGGTATCTGAGGGAGAGAAAGAAAAGATGAGTTAAGTGTCATCTGCATAGCAGTGGTAAGAAAACCCAAGTCAAGTCAAGTCTTTCTATTGCGCTTTTCACAACAGACATTGTTTTAAAGCAGCTTTACAGAAATCAACAGTCAAGGTGAATGGTGTGCATTTCCATGTGAGGATATGACTTCACCAATGGAGTGGGTATAGAGGGAGAAAAGGAGGGGACCAAGTACCAAGCCTTGTGTGGCACTAGTGGTAAGTCTGCAAGAGGCAAATATGGATCCCCTCTATGTTACCAGGTTTGAGTAACCTTCCAGGTAGGAAGCAAACCATTCCTATGCCGTTCCATGGATACCGAGGCTCCTGAGGGTAGATAAGAGAGTCTTGTGGTTGACTGTGTCGAATGCTGCTGAAAGGTCCAGGAAGAAAAACGTACAGATGACAGCTTGGCTGATCGAGCAGCATGCAGTTTCTCAGAAAGAGTTTCCCAAAAGGGCCGTCTCTGTGGAATGTGCCGCTTTGAAACCAGACTTTTTTGGATCATGAAGGTTGTTCTGTGAGAGATAGACAGACAGTTGGTTAAAAACAACCAGTGACAACTCTGCATTCCAGAGATTTTGAAAGAAAGGAGAGAAGCGATACCGGTCCGTAATTGTTGATGTCTGATGGCTTCAGAGCAGGTTCCTTTAAGATAGGAATGACCCTTGCTTACTTGAAGGTAGTTGACACAGAGCCTGATGTTAAGGACCCATTGATGATTGTGGAGATGAAGGGCAGGAGATCTTGTGATATGGTCTGATGCGTAGTTTAACGGATTGGATCCAGATCACAGGTGGTGTAAGATTGGATGACTTGCAGTATCTCATCTTCTGTTAAAGTTGAGAAGCTTGACAACGAAGGAGTAGGGGATTCCTGGCTGTATTGTGTAGTCATTGTTGGGAAGGAAGTAAATGTCTGGGAGATTTCCTTAATCTTCTCATCACAGAAGGAGGCAAATTTATCAGCAGTTAGGCTGGATGGAGCAGGTGGCAGGGGGTTAAGCAGTGAAGAGAAGATGTTGTGGAGCTTATGAGTATCTTGTGTAAAGGCCTTGTGCTTTTCCTTGTAGAAGGCAGTCTTAGCAGAAATCACTTCTGAAGAATGTCTGTACTTTCTACTGCACTGGAAACTCCTAATGCCAAGTCAAATTCCTTGTGTGTGTAAGCATACTTGGTAATAAAGCTATTTCTGATTCTGATTCATATTCTTATGTGTGTGCTTTGTGTATTGGAAAGCATTAAGTTATCCACTAACACCCATATGTACTGGTGCCTGGTGCTGGGTGTGAAGTGCCTTCCAATTGGAATAAAGATACTTACACATGAAACCCCCAATATAAATGCAGAGGTTAAGACCTGATTAACATATGATCCTATGCAGACGGTATAATGTTAATGATTGGAACTAACAAACTGGTCACCATTCCAACATCAGAACATTGTTGTGTTTACAAGCAATTTGGAGTAATAATTCTGGTCCAACTACACCTAACTACACTATATTGCTAAAAGGATAGGGATACCTGAGCATCGCACCCATATGTGCTCCCGAACATCATCTGATAGCTAGTCCACTTTTGGTGCAGCTACAGAGTGGCTTAGGGACAACTTTCTGAATGTCATAGAGTGGCCCAGCCAGAACCCTGACTTGAACACAATTGAACATCTCTGAAGAGCCAGAAAGTGGAAAGTGTCCACTGATGGTACCCGTCCAACCTGACAGAGCTGAAGAGGATTGTATTTCTAGATTTTTCTGTATTCAGTAAATATAGCTGTATAAAGTAATTTTTTTTAATTACAATCCTGGATTCTGAACTTAGTCTCTTACTGTTGTTTGCCATTTCTTTAATTAAATTAGTTACATTTTGGTGATAATTAGCCTAATTAGTATTTCATGCTTAAAATTATTTATTTAAATGGTGGGATGATTTACTCCATAATGACTAGACAATAAATTATATGATCATGTGAGAATGTGTTTATTATGTTTGCATTAACGCAAGTGGCCTGTGGTATAACAATAAATATAATGCTTTAAATTATTTTAGGGATAAAAATCAAACATTTCTCTGAAAGGAGAAAACCCAAAGTTATGTCTTGTACCGGCAGAAGGAGCGCACGCCCGTATCCCTGATGTAAAACAGCAGCATTTTTTTGTAATTATCCGCCTTCTTGTGTAAATTTCGACTGGGCTTTAGATAGCAGTGAGCTAATACAGTAAAACCCCGTTAAACGAGCATAATTTGTTCTTGAAAATTACTCGTAGGTCCATTTGCTTGTACGTTCGAAGAAATTTTTCCCATAAGAATGAATGTAAAAGTGATTTAATCCGTTCCGAGACCTCATTCGATCACTTATTTCTGAACTTAAAAAGTATTTGTAGCCTATTTAAATAAACAAATACACCACAAATTCTTGTAATGTAAACATAATTTAACACTTACCCATGTGGTAGTGGCTGATTGCGAGTGTGAGACGCACACCAAGCTCGTACTTTTCCACTATTTCCCTCTCGGTTTTAATGGTAATTCTATTAACTTTCTTTTTCACAGCGCCATCACTGATTTTCTTTGGAGACATTTTCGATATTTCTAGTGAAATAAAAATATAACACTAAAAAAAGTTACTTTTTTGCTGCACTGAACAAAGATAGCAAACGATCAAGCTGAGCTGCTAGTTAGCTGCTAGGTCTCTGTTTAAAATTTTGTGTTATTGAAGTAGAGAAATGTAATTGTGGGTAAAGATGAAGGAAAGTTGAACTTCTAGCCTCAGTAATGTACACTATAGTGTTAATTTGCTCTCCAGCTGTGAGCTGCTCCTCCACTCAGATGGAGCTGTGAGAGACACCATGAGTTCTGACTGGAAAAGAGACGTTCACTTGCTTTATGTTTATCTGTTCACGTTTCTCTGGATTATTACATCTAATACCTGAACCTGACGCTGCTTTTGATCATTAGAACATTTTATTTAGATGAAGAAACTAACTAAAGTTAGATTAGATCACCCAGGACTCAGGTAGAAGCCATACATCAGCCCAGTGAATGTCCACCTGGTCCCCAGTCATAATCCAATAAATACTCAATCCTGTTTAAATCCTCCTTTTCATTGATTTGTGAATTGAATTAATTTGTGTGAATCTTCGTTTATTTGTAAACTGAAATTTATGAACAAAAAAAATGGAGAATGATTATAGAAGAGAATGAAGAGTGATAGATGATGAAGTCATGTCACTCATGAAGCTCAACCACTAAAGATCAGGCACAGTGGCAGACAACCAATCAGATTTCACTTCCTGAAATTGTCTGAGCCAATGATGTTCGAGGATTTTGAACTCGAACCCGTTGGCCCCGCCCACTGCTTTGTGAATAACCTCTGTTTGTACCTATAGACTTCTTTCACGCGCTCCGGTCTGAAGTTAATGTTGGGCGCGTGAGTTTTTCTCCACTTTCCGCGCGTGCACATCTACGTTCCTTTCGCCGTTATAAATCTATCGCGCGCGAGCTTCAACACCGTTTTTGTCCCGGATTTTTACCCAAAGGTGAGATACAGTGAGATGTAGCAGCTGAGCTGCTCGGGGAACAGCTAGTGGACATTCTGGAGTCATGAACCTCTGCATTTTTCTTCCAGTGTCCTGATTCTTTACACCTCTGATCAAAGGTACAATTTATTCATGTCTCTTATTTCACAAAGTGTGGTGTGATACAACCTTATTTCCACTGTGTTGAGCAGATTAGCCTGGTCTGGGATAACAGTTGGAGTGGGCCTTGTCTAAAATGTGAGACTGAGGATTATGTTCTCATTATTTTCTGATGCTCATTTCTAAGTTTCTTTGACTAACCCATAACGCTGATGCCAAGAAAAAAAAAACTCCCGATGCCGTGCAGCTCAGAACACAGGAGAGGTGCGGTTTTTTTTTTCCATTCCGTTCGGAAATTCCATTGGTCTACTGTTATAGGGTTCAGTTTTTTGGCTTGAAGTTTGTGAAACCGGGAAAAACCCAGGAAAAATCCATAAATTAGCCGTTTCGTTGTTTAAGCCGCGGGGTTCAAAACGTGGGAAAAAAGTAGCGACTTATAGTCTGAAAAATACGGTACTTGTGATTATAACAGGAGACGACATATGTACCTGTACATGTTGGAGAATGAAGCACTGCTGGTGATCGAGAAACGGGTGAATTAACGTTAGCACTAGCAGAGCTGTTCAGCTTTTTACTATTTGATATCTCTGGCTTCTGAACATCTGAATTCTCTTCCTCCTGTGGTCACCCAAGGCATCATTTTGACTCTGTTTTATTAATTTTTGACACAACTAGCTAAACTTTGGTTTCCAAATGTGTTCGGTGTGAAGGGGAGGGGTATCGACTTTAACTGTGCATCTCTTTAACTGAAATTGCCTTCATAGGCCATTAGGATAAAGTAGGTTGATGCTTTTGACACCCACAGATCTTTACCTGCAGCTATTATTAATGTATCGTTGTCCCAACCATAGGGATTTTCCCACTTATTTTGGAAGACAGTATGCGGATCATCTTGGTAGGTGCTGATTGATTGCACCAGTTTAGAATCTGAGCTCCATCTTGAGAGCTACTATTGTCAAATGTTCTGAACTTGAGCATACATTTAGCTTAATTCAAAAGCACCAGAACATTGCTTGAAAATATCAGGCAGCTTCATGGATCATGGACTGCATCCTCTCTCTGATCTAAAAGCTCTGATTTTAAACTCCTCCTTGTAAGATTAGATATAATCATTAAATAGTGCAAAGTTTTTAAAAACACCTCAAAATACGTCATTTAATTTGTTTCAAACCACATCAGATTACTATAGCAAACATTTCTGATAACATGCAAGACTAAATCTAAAATTATTACAGTATTTTGAATCGTTTTATTTTGTTTTCCAGATGCACCACTGCACAGATTGTGGGAAGAGTTTTACTAAAATAGCTGTTCTGAAAAGACACCAGCGTATCCACACTGGAGAGAAGCTGTATCACTGTGAACAGTGTGAGAAGAGTTTTACTCACCCGAGTAGTTTTAAATCACACCAGCGTATCCACACAGGAGAGAAGTCATATCACTGTGAACAGTGTGGGAAGAGTTTTAATTATCAGAGTAGTCTCAAAGTACACCAGCGTATCCACACAGGAGAGAAGCCTTATTACTGTGAACAGTGTGGGAAGAGTTTTACTCACCCGAGTACTCTCAAAGTACACCAGCGTATCCACACAGGAGAGAAGCCGTATCACTGTGAACAGTGTGGGAAGAGTTTTAATCGTCAGAGTCATCTCAAAATACACCAGCGTATCCACACAGGAGAGAAGCCGTATCACTGTGAACAGTGTGGAAAGAGTTTTAATCATCAGAGTCATCTCAAAATACACCAGCGTATCCACACAGGAGAGAAGCCGTATCACTGTGAACAGTGTGGGAAGAGTTTTACTAACCAGGGTTATCTCCTTATACATCAGCGTATCCACACAGGAGAGAGACCATATCACTGTGAACAGTGTGGAAAGGGCTTTAGTTGTCGGTATAGTCTACTTACACACCAGCGTATCCACACAGGAGAGAAGCCGTATCACTGTGAACAGTGTGAAAAGAGTTTTAAACATCAAAGTCATCTTAAGTTACACCAGCGTATCCACACGGGAGAGAAGCCGTATGATTGTGCACAATGTGGGAAAAGTTTTCGACTAAAGACGCATCTTCAAGAACACCAACGTGTCCACACAGGAGAGAAGCCGTATCACTGTGAACAGTGTGGGAAGAGTTTTAGTGCTCGGAGTGCCCTCCTCAGCCACCAGCAGGGTCATACAGGACAGAAGCTGTACCTCTGTGGACAGTGTGGACGGAGCTATGTTTATCAAAGCTCATTAAGGAAACACAAGTGCTCTAACATACAGCCATCGACTCGATGTTAATTTGTAAAACAAATCCTCTTAAACTTCTTATTTAAAGGGATGTAAAGGGAAATTGTACTGTAAATATTGGGGAACTTTACATTGTAATGTTAATGATTAGCTCTAACAAACTGGACACCTTTCCAAGCCATCAGAACATTGTTGGTCCACCTACAGCTACACTACAACTTAAGTTTATGGCAGAAAGTATGTGGCTACCTGAGCATCTCATCTCATATGTGCTGTCTGAATATTATCTGATTGAACAGCCTCCAATCCATGGTCCCCTGAGCCCAGTGTTCCTGATCTAGTTTTCTGATTTAATGCAAAACTGAGCAGGATCACACAGTTACACCATTCAGGGAATAAAAGGTTGGGGAATAGATTTTTGTTGTATATGTCTGGACCTATAAGAATTAAGATTAGCTTTGCCTGAGCTTTGTCTTTTTTAAATCTGATATGTTAAATGTATAAACCTTTGGGTATTTTGTTCCGACAGTCATTTTTTCTGTTTCTCTAATTTCGAATAAGTTTATTAGTCAAATTACATCCTCACCATTCTTTCATCAACAGAGCCTGAACAATGCTCTAATATTCTTGGCTAAATTCCACCAAAATGATTCCAGTATAACAGGTGAAACATTTTCACATCTTCCAAGCTTCTCATGCAGCAAGATGGATGATTCTGCGTTCAGCAGACTTCAGGAGAACTTCACCTGCTTGATTGAATTGTGCCAACTGTAAGGTTTGGTTGAGGAGTGGTAATGGTATGGGGCTGTACTTTAGGGGTAAGACGCAGCCCCTGACTTAAAGTGGAGGGAAATGTTAATTACTTTAGCATACCAAAACATTTTATACAATGCTATGCTTCTAATATTGTCAGATGGCCCTTTATTAATCCAGCATGGCTGTGCCACAGTGCACAAACTAAGGTTCATAAAGACATGGTTGGATGAGTTTGGTGTGGAAGAACTAAACAGGCCTGCACAGAGCTCTAATCTCGACTTCACTGAACACCTTTGAGATTAAGGTGAATGTTAAAAGTTGATTATTCTAGATGGACTGTATCTGTGTCTCGGTGTCATTAAAAAAGTCTTCAGGAAAATTTTTTGTGATTATTTCATGAACAGTTCTCTTGCTATTGTTTGTTAACTTATACTTTATTTTTTCTAAGGAAGAAAATAGAAATGCTGGTGATAGAAACAATGTTTTGATTCTATATAATAGATGATTATGAGGTATCAACAGATCCCTGTGAACAGTGTGGAAAGAGTTTTATCCAACCATCTCATCTTCAAATACACCAGCGTATCCACACAGGAGTGAAGCTGTATCACTGTGAACAGTGTGGGAAGGGTTTTATTTATCAGGGTCCTCTCACAATACATCAGTATATCCCCACAGGAGAGAAAACATTCCTGTGGAAATGTGGGAATAGTTTCACTTTTTAGAGTAAACTGCAAATACACCAGCGTATCCGCTCAGGAGAGCAACCTCTCACAGAACAACCTCCATGATACAAACCAGTCTGGGTTCCAAGCGGTACATTCCACAGAGATGGCCCTTTTGGCTGTTTCTGAGAAACTGCATGCTGCTCGGTCAGCCAAGCTGTCATCTGTACTTATCTTCCTGGACCTTTCAGCAGCATTTGACAGTCAACCACAAGATACTTTTGTCAACCCTCAAGAACCTTGGTATCTGCGGAACAGCATGGGAATGGTTTGCTTCCTACCTGGAAGGTCGCTTATACCAGGTAACATGGAGGGGATCCACATCTGCCCCGTGCAGACTCACCACTGGTGTCCCACAAGGCTCTGTACTTGGTCCCCTAATTTTCTCCCTCTATAACCACTGCATTGGTGAAGTCAGATCCTCACATGGGTTTTCTTATCACTGCTATGCAGATGACACTCAACTCATCTTTTCTTTCCCTCCATCAGATACCACAGCTTCTGCTCGGATCTCAGCATGCTTGTCAGACATATCTTCATGGATGAGTGCTCACCAGCTAAAATTCAACCCCAGCAAAACAGAACTGCTGGTCATCCCAGGTGATTTATCTCCAGGTCAAGATCTCCAAATAACAATTCATGACTCTCTGCTCTCCCCTTCAGCCACCGCTCATAACCTTGGGGTAACTATGGACAATGAACTGTCTTTCTTCCCACATGTCGCTAATGTTGCTCGTTCTTGTCGTTTTCTTCTCTATAACATTCAAAGGATTCAACCATTTCTGTCCATACAGGCTGCCCAGGTGCTTGTTCAGTCTCTTGTTATTTCAAGACTTGACTACTGCAACTCTCTGCTGGCAGGTCTTCCCCTGAATGCTATTCGTCCACTGCAAATGATCCAAAACGCAGCTGCACGACTTGTGTTCAATCAGCCCAAGTTTTCCCACACCACCCCTCTGCTGCGCTTCCTTCACTGGCTTCCAGTAGCTGCACGTATCAGATTTAAAACACTGATGCTTGCCTACAAGGCCAAAAATGGACCAGCACCATCTTACCTCAGTGACCTCATCACATCTCGCACTGCACCACGCTGTCTGACATCCTCCAGCACTGGTCGACTGGTACCACCTTCTTCCAAAATGAGAGGTAAGTACACTTCAAGCCTTTTCTCTGTTCTGGCACAGAGGTGGTGGAATGAACTTCCCCTAGATGTCTGTACAGCAGAGTCCCTGATTATCTTCAGGCAACGACTGAAGACCTACCTCTTCCTGAAATACCTAAATTAGCACTTTCCAAGTTTGTAGAATTCGAGTTATATTTATATTAAGTTTGTAATCTTGCGTACCAGTGTAGATTTATTAATTACTAGAGATTTAAAGCACTTTTGTACGTCGCTCTGGATAAGGGCGTCTGCTAAATGCCGCAAATGTAAATGTAAATGAGAGAAATCGTATCACTGTGGAAAATGTGGGAAGAGTTTCACTTGTCAGACTAGTCTCCAAGTACACCAGCGTTTCCACACAGAATTAAAGCCCTTTCACTGTAGACAATGTGGGAAGACTTTCAGTCAAGAGGCACATCTTCAGGCACATCAGCATATCCACACAGGAGAAAAGAAATATATATATATATATATATATATATATATATATATATATATATATATATATACACACACACACACATTTCTGAGGTAGCAAAAATTGCACTGAAGTGTACTTTTTTTTTTTCCTTATGTGTACTTTTATTTTTCTCAGAAATCTGTCCAGTGATGATCATAATTTTCAGAGGCAAAAAAAACGAAATTATTAAGGTAACAAGAAAATTACAATGCAGTCTACACCTGTTACATCAGAAGTATAATTTTTGTTATCTCAGAAATCAGTCCAGTGCTGATCAAAATTATTTCTGAGGCAACAACAAAAAAGATTTCTGCAGTAGCATATAAACTAATAACTTCTAAAATAAAAAGTGCATTGTTTTGTTACCTTAAAGTTTTATTTTATTTGTTACAATTAAAAGTATTTCTGGGGCTATATATATATATATATATATATATATATATATATATATATATATATATATATATATATATATATACCCCAGAAATCAATCCAGTGCTAATCAAAATGATTTTTGAGGCAAATAAACAACAACAATGTAATGATTGATAAGGTTAGAAAAATGGACACTGGAGTGTAATTTTTTGTCATCTCAGTAGTGTTTTTCTATTTGTTACCTCAGAAATCTGTCCAGTGCTGATTAAAATTTTCTGAGGGAACACGAAAAAGTAATGATTTCTCAGGTAACAACAAACTACACTGCACTGTATTTTGTTGTTACCTCAGAAGTGTAATTCTTTTTTTTTTTTTGTCAGAAATCAGTCTAATGATAATCAAAATGATTTTTGAGGCAACAACAACAAAAAATATTTCTGAGTTAATGAAAAAGTACACTGCAGTGTATACTTGTTCCCTCAGAAGTGTAACTTTTTTTGAGAAATAATTTTGTTTAGCACTGGACTGTTTTCTGTGGTAACAAAAAAAATAAATTACACTTCTAATTCTGAGGCAACAACAACAACAACAAAAAAAAAGATTTCTGAAGTACCAAATAATGTAAGGATTTAAACTAATAGAAAGTAAGTTTTTTTGTTACCTTAGTGTTTTTTTATTTCTTACAATAAAAAGTAATGATTTCTGAAGTAAAAACTGCAACATACACTGCTGATCAAAATTATTTCTGAAGCAGCGAAAAAGGTTTCTGAGGTAACAATAAATAAATATACATTGCAGTGTAACTTCAAAAATGTCCTTGTATTTGTTAACAGAGAAATTAGTCCTGTGCTGATCAAAATGATTTCTCAGGCAACATCAAAAAGATTTCTTAAGTTACAAATAAAGTAAAATGCACTGTATTTTTTGTTACCTCAAAAGTGTACTACTTTTTTTTATACCCCGGAAATCAGTCCTTTGCTAATCAAAATGTTTTTGAGGGAACAAAAAAAAAAAAAGTGACAAAAAAATACACAATAAAGGTTGTTGTTGCCTCAGAAGTCATTTTGATCAGCACTGGACTGATTTCTGAGGTAACAAAAATGCTGATCAAAATTATTTCTAAGGTAACAAAAAATTACACTGCCATGTATACTTGTTCCCTCAGAAACCAGTCCAGTGCTGTTAAAAACAAAAATTCTCATGCAACATAAAAAAGATTTCTTAAATTACATTTTGATTAGCACTGGACTGATTTTGGGGTAATTAAAAAAAAAAAGTTAACTTCTGAGGAACACAAAAACACACTGCAGTGTACTTTTTGGTTTCCTCAGAAAGAAAGTACAGTGCAGTGTACCTTTTGTTTTGTTACCCTTCTAAGTGTAATTTTATTTGATACAATAAAAAGTAATGATGTTTGCGGTAACAAAAATACACTGCAGTGAGCACTGCTTATCAAAATAATTTCTGAGGTAATACAAAAATGTAAACTGTGGGATTTTTTTTTTTTTTAACCTCAGAAATCAGTCCAGTGCTGATCATGATTTCTAAAGTAACAAAAAGTACATGGTTTTGTTACTGAAGTAAAAAAACTGCAGTGTACACTGCTGAATAAAATTGAGGTAACAAAATAAGAATAAATACATTGCAGTGTACTTTCTATGTTAATTCAAATATTTCCTTGTATTTGTTAATTTGTATGCTGTTAAAAATTATTTTTCATGCAACATGAAAGATTTCTTAAATTACATTTTAATCAGCACTGGACTGATTCTGCAGTAATTTAAAAAAAGTTAACTTCTAGGGAACACAAAAAAGTACACTGCAGTATACTTTTTGGTTACCGTAGATTTTTGCTGAATAGAATTATTTCTGAAACAACAAAAAAAATTCTGAGGTAAAAAGAAAAGTACACTGCAGTGTACCTTTTGTTTTGTTACCCCTATGTTTTTTTACCCTTAAGTGTACTTTTTTGTTACCTCAGAGGCCTGTTGTTTAGCTACCTCAAAGTGTTATTTTATTTGATACAATAAAAAGTAATGATGTTTGAGGTAACAAAAAATACATTGCGGTGTGCACTGCTAATCAAAATCATTTCTGAGGTAATACAAAAAAGTAAACTGCAGTGTACTTTTTGTTACCACAGAGGTCTGTTATTTAGTTACCTAAAACTGTTATTTTATTTGATACAATAAAAAATTACTGAGGTAAAAAAAAATATTAATCTTCAGTGTACACTGCTGATCAAAATGATGTCTGAGGCAACAACAACAAAAAAGATTTGTAAGGTAACAAAAAATATATTGCACTGTACTTTTTGTTACCTTTAGAGATCAATAAAGTGCTGATCAAAATTATTTTTGAGGTAACATAAAGTACACTGCAGTGTATACTTGTTTCCTCAGAAGTGTATCTTTTATTCTTTTTTTTGTTACCTCAGAAACCAGTCCAGTGCTGTTAAAAATTATTTTTCATGCAACATGAAAAAGATTTCCTAAATTACATTTTGATCAGCACTGGACTGATTCTAAGGTAATTTTTTAAAAAGTTAACTTCTGAGGAACATAAAGTACACTGCAGTGTATTTTTTTGGTTACCTCAGAAGTGTCCTTTTTTTGTTACCTCAGAATTTTGCCGAATAGAATTATTTCTAAAGTAACAAGAAGTATGTTGTTTTGTTACCTTAAAGTGTGTTTATTATTTGTTACAATAAAAAGTAATGATTTCTGAAGTAAAAAAAAAAAACTGTAACGTACACTGCTGATCAAATTTATTTCTAAGGTAAATAAAAAGGTTTTTGAGGTAACAATAAATAAATAAATAAATAAATATACATTGCAGTGCAACTTAAAAAATGTGATTGTATTTGTTAACAGATAAATCAGTCCAGTGGTGATCAAAATGATTTCTCAGGCAATATCAAAAATATTCCTTAAGTTACAAATAAAGTACAATGCACGGTTTTTTATGTTACCTCAGAAGTGTATTATTATTTTCAATTTTTTGGATAACCCAGCAATCAGTACTTTGCCAATCAAAATGCAACTTATATTTTCCATGGTGCCTAAGAAAGCATTTTTAACAGCACTGGAATGGTTTCTGAGGTAAAAAAAAAAAAAAAAAGAAAAATCACTGCAGTGTACACTTGTTACCTCAGAAGAGTTCTTTTTTTTTTTTTACCCCGGAAATCAGTCCTTTGCTAATCAAAATGTTTTAGAGGGAACAAAACAAAAAAATGTTGATTTATGAGGCAACATAAAATACACTGCCATGTACACTGCTTGTTAGGTCACAAAATTATTAGGTAATAAGAATAAATACATTGCAGTGTACTTTCTATTTTTATTCAAATATTTCCTTGTATTTGTTACCTCAGAAATTAGTACGAAAATGTTCTTGAGGGAATAAAACAAAAAGTGATGATTTATAAGGCAACAAAAATACACAGCAGAAGCCGAAAAAAGAAGGCTGGACATATTTCTGGGGTAACAAAAGAATACACTTATAAGGGAATCAAAATAAAAGATAGACTGTAGTATACTTTTTTGTTACCTCAGAAATCAGTCTGATTTCTGACGTAACAAAGTAAACTGCAGTGTATACTTGTCCCATCAAAAGTGTAAATTTTTTTGTCACATCAGAAATCAGTCCAGTGCTGATCAAAAAAATTTCTAAAGCAATTCTAAGGTAACAAAAATTTATACTACAGTGTATCTTTTGTTTTGATTCCCTTATAAGTTTATTCTTTTGTTACTCCAGAAATATACCCAACCTTTTCTTTCGTCTTCTCCCAATAGGGGTCGCTACAGAGGATCATTCGTCTCCATACCCCACTGTCCTCTACATCGGCCTATTTCAAACAAACTACCTGCATGTCTACCCTCACCACATCCATAAACCTCCTCTTTTCCTCCATCCTGGTGGCTCCATCCTCAGCATTCTCCTACTGATATAACCCATGTCCCTCCTCTACACATGTCCAAACCATCTCAATCTCGCCTCCCTCACCTTCAAACCAAAACTTCCTACATGCGCTGTCCCTCTAATAAACTAGTTTCTAATTGTGTTCATCCTCGTCACTCCCAACGAACATCTCAAGATCTTCAGCTCTGCTACTTTCAGCTCCACCTCCTGTCTTTTACCTAATGCCATGTCTCTAATCCATACATCGCAGGTCTCACCCCAGTCCTATAAACTTTCCCTTTCCCTATTGCAGACACCCATTTATCACAAATCACTCCTGTCACACTTCTTCACCCACTCCAACCTGCCTGCACTCTTTTCTTCAATTCTCTATCACACTCTCCATTACTTTGCACTGTTGACCCAAGGTACCTGAACTCCTCCACTTTCTCTACATCTTCTCCCTGCAACTACACTCCTCCACTGCCCTCCCTCTCATATACACACATGTACTCTTTTTTTTCCCCTACTGACTTTCATTCCCCTTCTCTCCAGCGCATACCTCCACCTCTCCAGGCTCTTCTCCACCTGCTCCCTACTCTCACCACAAATCACAATATCATCCACAAATATCATAGTCCACGGAGACTCCTGTCTGATCTCATCCGTCAACCTGTCCATCAACACTGCAAACAGGAAAGGGTTTCGAATCGATCCTTGATGCAGTCCAACCTTCACATTTAACAAGTCTGTCATTCCTACTGCACACTTCACTGCTGTCACACTGTCCTCATACATGTCCTGCACCACCCTCACATACTTCTCTGACACACCTGATTTCCACATACAATACCACAACTCCTCTCTCCACCCTGTCGTACACTTTCTCTAAATCCACAAACACACAATGCAACTCCTTCTGACTCTATTCTCTATACTTCTCCACCAACATTCTCAAAGCAAAAAATGCTTCTGTGGTGCTCCTCCTCGGCATGAAACTATACTGTTGCTCTCAGAGGAACTCTGTACATTGACGATCAAAATTATTTTTCAGGTTACAAAAAAGTACACTCCAATGTACATGTTACCTCAGTTGTATACTTTTTTGTTACCTCAGTGATTAGTCCAGTGATGATAAATCTTTTTTTAACCCTGATGCTTTAGAAAATGAACCGATAATAATTGTAAAAATAATTGTCAATGTTTATATATTGTGTATAATAATGTCAGTGTGTCTTCCCGTGGGCTCACCACCTGCAGGAGGGACCGTAAGGGACGGTGCTGTGAGGATTGGGCAGCAGTCGAAGGCGGGGGCTGCCCCCGCGACCCGAATTACGGATAAGCGGGAGAAAATGAATGAATGAAATGAATGTCAGTGTGTGTCTCTGATTGAGGGTGTGCCTAATTCATATAACAATATCAGTATAAATATGTTTGAATGTAGGTTCTCTGGTGGTCTAGTGGTTAGGATGCGGCGCTTTCACCGCTGCGGCCCGGGTTCGATCCCCGGTCAGGGAATCCACCCCAGCCACTTTCAGTGCCGGTCCTGGATAAATTGGGGAGGATTGCGTTAGGAAGGGCATCCAGCGTAAAAACATGTGCCAAATCAAACATGCGGAGGATCCGCTGTGGCGCCCCCTAACAGGAGAAGCGGGAAGAAAGTTTATGTTTGAATGTGTTTGTATAACAATATTATATATATAAATTTGTGTGGATCTTCGTTTATTTGTAAACCGAAATCTATGAACAAATAAAAATGGAGAATGATGATGGAAGGGAATGAAGAGTGATAGATGATGAAGTCATGTCAATAATGAAGCTCAACCACTAAAGATCAGGCACAGTGGCAGACAACCAATCAGATTTCATTTCATGAAAATGTCTGAGCCAATGATATTTGCGGATTTAGAACTCGAGCCCGTTGACCCCGCCCACTGCTGTGTCAATTGATCCGTGTTTGTACCTATAGACTTCTTTCACGCGCTCTGGTCTGAAGTTAATGTTGGGCGCGTGAGTTTTTCTCCGATTTCCGCGCGTAAACATCGACGTTCCTTTCGCCGTTATAAATCTATCGCGCGCGAGCTTCAACCCCGTTTTTGTCCCGCATTTTTACCCAAAGGTGAGATACAGTAAAATGTAGCAGCTGAGCTGCTCGGGGAACAGCTAGTGGACATTCTGGAGTCATGAACCTCTGCATTTTTCTTCCAGTGTCCTGATTCTTTATACCTCTGATCATGAAATCAGGGTCCAGACGGAGATCTTTAGGAGAACCTCCACACACTCCTCCTCCTGCTGCTGCTGCTGGAGGATCAAAGGTACACTCTATTCATGCCTCACATGTAGGGGTGTAACGATACACGTATTCGTACCGTACTTTTTCGGTACTGGGCTTTCGGTTCGGTACACACGTGTAATGAATGCAGTCGTTTTTACCTGCAGAACATTATAATATATGTTATAATGTGAGTTCCCTCGGGAACGGATTAAGTGGCGCACCGTAAGCGTGTTTAGTCCCTGCCTCGCACTTTCAACCCATTTATTAGTATGCAGAAACAAATAGAACAGTTAAGTAGATCACAGATCTTTAGAAAAGTTATACATTTGTATTAGTGTCGCCTGTGGTCTCTGTTTTAATCCCCCCCCCCCTTTTTTTTTACTAAATGTTGCACATGTGCACTTTGTGTTGTTAGTTTAGAGTTATATGTACTTTTGTGTTGATAATTGATGATGTTTGCTGTAGCATCTTGGTCCTGAGGAAAAGTTGGTTACTGTGTACTGCACTGTATATGGTTGAAATTATGATAAAGCTGACTTGACTTATAAATCACACACATCTGTATTACCCAAATGGAATCTAACTAATAAAAAAATATTAAGTGTTTACATTATTATTTATTCTTCTAAAATATTATTTGATTTATTATAGAACCAAGCAGGCATTTTATTTAAAACATTTAAAAATGTAAACTGTTCAAATGTCGGTTATAATAAAATGTAATTTAATTAAAAAAAAATGACAAGCAATCTTGATTATAACAGGAGACAACATATGTACCTATACACTGGTGTGTAGCATGTGTTGGAGAATGAAGCACTGCTGGTGATCAAGAAACAGGTGAATTAACGTTAGCACTAGCAAAGCTGTTAAAATTTTTACTATTTATAATCGCTGGCTTCTGAACATCTGAATTCTCTTCCTCCTGTGGTCACCCAAGGCATCGTTTTTGACTATCTTACTTTATTTTTACATCACTAGCTAAGTAGGTGTCTCCCTAGGTAAAGGGGTCCCGGGGCATCAGCCTCTCGGTGGACACTGTTGTAGATGGTATGGTGGTATTGTTTGTTTCATTTTAGATTGAATCGATTTTAGAAACTGTCAGACTCTTGTAACTGGCATTTCACAACTGCCAATGTGGCTTGGATTCGTGCACAGCAGAATGCAATATCCATTACTTTATTCTGCAGCACATGAAAAAGTGGAGTTCCAGTTTCCGCTGGGTTTATTTTTTGCAATAAAGAAAATTTTAAATAAAAAACGCACAGTCAAAAAGGTTGTTTTATTCAGAGATCGCACAAAGCAGTGATGAGAAAAATCTTCTTGCGTGGAGTGATGACGGCGACCTGGTGATCTGCATTTGGATGGAAAACCTATTTTACAGCTGTGCGTTACAATACATCTCGCTTTACAGTTTTATATGATTTGTTTATATGAGAAATGCTTGAAAAGTGTGTGTTTTGTGTGTATTGTTGGGCACACTCTTGTCTATTTAAATGGCCGGTTATCAATATGAATGCAGTCTGTATGAATACCCAAACAATATAACAATAGTCTGAGTTGTCACCTGAGTCATTTATACTTCAACTTATCTTTTTGAGCATTGTCTACTTTAAATGATACAGTAAATAATAATGCAGTAAACCCAGAGTATCTTCTTTCCAAATGTATCTAAATTGTGTATGTAGAACACTTTGGTCAGGAACTGTTCACATTTACATTTAGGTAGGTGATTTTCAGCTGAGAGTCTGAAAGTGGAGGCACATGCCATTAGGAGGAAGTAGGTTGCTGCTTTTGACAGCCACAGATAATTACCTGCAGACATCATCAATGTATTGTTGTTCCAACCAAAGGGATTTTCACACATCATTTGGATTACAGCATGCAGATCAGCTCAGTAGGTACTGATTGTTTGCACCAGTCCATATTTTGAGCTTTGTGTAATGAGAGCTACAGTGAGGAAAATAAGTATTTGAACACCCTGCTATTTTGCAAGTTCTCCCACTTAGAAATCATGGAGGGGTCTGAAATTGTCATCGTAGGTGCATGTCCACCGTGAGAGACATAATCTAAAAAAAAAATCCAGAAATCACAATGTATGATTTTTTAACTATTAGTTTGTATAATACAGCTGCAAATAAGTGTTTGAACACCTGAGAAAGTTCAATTCAATTCAATAAACACCTGAAAAAGTCAATGCTAATATTTGGTACAGTAGCGTTTGTTTGCAATTACAGAGGTCAAACGTTTCCTGTAGTTTTTCAGCAGGTTTGCACACACTGCAGGAGGGATTTTGGCCCACTCCTCCACACAGATCTTCTCTAGATCAGTCAGGTTTCTGGCCTGTCGCTGAGAAACACAGAGTTTAAGCTCCCTCAAAAGATTCTCTATTGGGTTTAGGTCTGGAGACTGGCTAGGCCATGCCAGAACCTTGATATGCTTCTCACAGAGCCACTCCTTGGTTATCCTGGCTGTGTGCTTCGGGTCATTGTCATGTTGGAAGACCCACGGCCCTCGACCCATCTTCAATGCTCTAACTGAGGGAAGGAGGTTGTTCCCCAAAATCTCGCAATACATGGCCCCGGTCATTCTCCCCTTAATGCAGTGCAGTCGCCCTGTCCCATGTCCAGAAAAACACCCCCAAAGCATGATGCTACCACCCCCATGCTTCACAGTAGGGATGGTGTTCTTAGGATGGTACTCATCATTCTTCTTCCTCCAAACGCGTTTAGTGGAATTCTGACCCAAAAGTTTTATTTTGGTCTCATCTGACCACATGACTTTCTCCCATGACTCCTCTGGATCATCCAAATGGTCATTGGCAAACTTAAGACGTGCCTGGACATGTGCTGGTTTAAGCAGGGTAACCTTCCATGCCATGCATGATTTCAAACCATGACGTTTTAGTGTATTACCAACAGTAACCTTGGAAACGGTGGTCCCAGCTTTTTTTTAGGTCATTGACCAGTTTCTTCCGTGTTGTTCTGGGCTGATTTCTCACCTTCCTTAGGATTATTGAGACCCCACGAGGTGAGATCTTGCATGGAGCCCCAGTCCAAGGGAGATTGACAGTCATGTTTAGCTTCTTCCATTTTCTAATGATTGCTCCAACAGTGGACATTTTTTCACCAAGCTGCTTGGCAATTTCCCCGTAGCCCTTTCCAGCCTTGTGGAGGTGTACAATTTTGTCTTTAGTGTCTTTGGACAGCTCTTTTGTCTTGGCCATGTTAGTAGTTGGATTCTTACTGATTGTATGGGGTGGACAGGTGTCTTTTATGCAGCTAACGACCTCAAACAGGTGCATCTAATTTAGGATAATAAATGTAGTGGAGATGGACATTTTAAAGGCAGACTAACAGGTCTTTGAGGGTCAGAATTCTACCTGATAGACAGGTGTTCAAACACTTATTTGCAGCTGTATCATACAAATAAATAGTTTAAAAATCATATATTGTGATTTCTGGATTATTTTTATTTTTTTTAGATTATGTCTCTCACAGTGGACATGCACCTACAATGACAATTTCAGACCCCTCCATGATTTCTAAGTGGGAGAACTTGCAAAATAGCAGGGTGTTCAAATACTTATTTTCCTCACTGTACTATTTACACATGTTCTGAATCAGACATGTATTTTGCTTGAACATAGTTTCAAGTAGATTTGTGATTGTGGCCTGAATCCTGTTAAGCTCTGATGTTATAACAGAAGCACAACAGGTTCCACAGTCTTTTTCTCTGTTTGCTGGAATTAAAAATAAAATGATATAATGCTGCTTGGTCTGGTACTGGGAAAACTCCTCCACCGTGAAGACGTAAATATCAGGGATTTTGGAACATTTTATACAAGTATTAAATAGTTAAAAGTTTTCTAAAACACCTCCAAATACCTCTCATTTAACTTGTTTTAAACCATATCAGATTACTATAGCAGACATTTCTGCTAACATGCAAAACCAAATCTAAAATTATTACAGTATATTAAATTATTTTATTTTGTTTTCCAGATGCACCACTGCTCAGATTGTGGGAAGAGTTTTACTAAAATTGCTGTTCTGAAAAGACACCAACGTATCCACACAGGAGAGAAGCCTTATCACTGTGAACAGTGTGAAAAGAGTTTTAATTGTCAGGGTAATCTCAAAAGACACCAGCATATCCACACAGGAGAGAAGCCGTATCACTGCGAACAGTGTGGAAGGAGTTTTAATCGTCAGAGTAGTTTCGAAAAACACCAGCGTATCCACACAGGAGAGAAGCCTTATCACTGTGAACAGTGTGGAAAGAGTTTTACTCATCAGAGTAATTTTAGATTACACCAGCGTGTCCACACAGGAGAGAAGCCGTATCACTGCGAACAGTGTGGGAAGAGTTTTAATCGTCAGAGTAGTTTTAAAAGGCACCAGCATATTCACACAGGAGAGAAGCCTTATCACTGTGAACAGTGTGAAAAGAGTTTTAATTGTCAGAGTAATCTCAAAGTACACCAGCGTTTACACTCAGGAGAGAAGCCATATTACTGTGAACAGTGTGGGAAGAGTTTTAATCGTCATAGTAGTTTCAAATCACACCGGCGTATCCACACAGGAGAGAAGTCGTATCACTGTGAACAGTGTGGAAAGAGTTTTAATCATCAGAGTGATCTCAAAGTACACCAGCGGATCCACACAGGAGAGAAGCCGTATTACTGTGAACAGTGTGGGAAGAGTTTTAATCATCACAGTACTCTCAAAGTGCATCAGGGTATTCACACAGGAGAGAAACCATATGATTGTGTACAATGTGGGAGAAGTTTTCGGCTAAAGACGCTTCTTCAAGAACACCAGCGTATCCACACAGGAGAGAAGCCGTATCACTGTGAACAGTGTGGGAAGAGTTTTAGTACTCGGAGTGCCCTCCTCAGCCACCAGCAGGGTCATACAGGACAGAAGCTGTACCTCTGTGGACAGTGTGGACGGAGCTATGTTTATCAAAGCTCATTAAGGAAACACAAGTGCCCTAACATACATCAATCGGCTCGATGTTAATTTGTAAAACAAATCATCTTCTTAAATTTCTTATTTAAAGGGATGTAAAGGGAAATTGTACTGTAAATATTGGGGAACTTTAAATTGTAATGTAAATGATTAGCTCTAACAAAATGGACACATTTCCAAGTCATCAGAACATTGTTGGTCCATCTTCAGCTTCTACACTTTATGGCAACAAGTATAACAAAAATTAACATTGTCTCAAAGCAGCTTTACACAGATAATGTGGTGATAAAAAAAAAGGATTATGATCTTTATAAGTGTAAGTTGTGGTGACTGTGGCAAGGAAAAACTCAAGAGGGAACCTAATAAATGGCACCGAATGTCCATTTATTGCATATATACAATTTTGAGGTGCAGTGATGATCAGAAGCATCCACTGTCTAATGTTCTTTACACACTCCTCAGCATTGTTAAGCTGATCTCTCTCATCAGGCTTTGCTGAAATATACAGCTGTGTATCATCAGCATAGCAATGGAAGCGAATACCATGTTTGTGTATAATTTCACCCAGAGGCAGCAGATATAAAGAGAAAAGCAGTGGGCCTAAGACAGATCTTTGCGGAACACCACAATTTACCTCAGAGAGTGTGGAGAACTTACTATTTACATCAACAAACTCAGTCAAATAAGACCAAAGCGAGGAGAGAGCTGTTCTCTTTATTCCAACAACGTTCTTCAGTCCAGCAAGCAGAAGATTATGATCAACGGTGACAAAAGCTGCATTGAGGTCGAGAAAAACAAGCAAAGAGACAAAACCTTGATCAGAGGTCAATAACTGTCATTTAGCACCTTAACTAGCGCCGTCTCTGTACTATGATGAGGCTGAAATCCTGACTGATACATTTCATAAATGTTCTTCCTTAGTAGATGTGAGCAGAACTGCTGTGCTACAACCTTTTCTAGAATTTTGGAGATAAAGGGGAGGTTTGATATTGGTCTGTAGTTGGACAGCTGACAGGGTGAAGGTCAGGTTTCTTAATTAGGGGGTTGATAACTGCAGTTTGAAGGATTTGGGTACAAAACTAGTGCTAATGGAAGAATTTATTATTTTAAAACAGGTTCCTTTGGAATGATCTGTTTGAGGAAACTTGTAGGCGAGGGATCGACAATGCAGGTTGATGATTTTGATGAGGAAATAAATGAAATGAAGTGGTTCTCTTAAATTGGAGTAAAACTTTATAAAGGTAGTCGTCAACTTAGGACCGTTCGACTTCTCGACCCCAATCGCTGGCCGCGGCGTGCATAATTTCCATCATAATTTCACAGTGCTGTACATATAGCCTTCTCTACTTATGACCAAATCGTGTTACGACCCATCTGTCGGTCCCAATCGTGGTCGTAAGTCGACGACTACCTGTAATTGATTGTCTGTTATAATTACACTGTCTACAGGGTTATTTGTAAAATAATTTGGATTTATATTAATCGTCTGGATTTCTTGGCTGATTTTTTTCAACTTATATTATTAAAAGATTCATGAAATCATTACTACCTAATGATTGTGTGCATGTGAGTGCAGTGCTTTTATTCCCTGTTAATTTTGCTACTGTGCTGAATAAAAATGTAGGATTCTGCTTGCTATTGTCCTATGAGGGAGGAGAATTATGCTGATCAGCAGCACTAAGAGATTTTCTAAAACTCAGGATTCTAGAAAATATTTTCCTTCCATGCTATTTGAAATACTGTCAATTTTGTTTGACTCCAGATAATTTTGATCTTAAGGGGGGCTCCATCATCTAGAGCAGGGGTCACCAACGTGGTGCCCGTGGGTACCACATGAGTCGCCCGCGAGCCTTTTCTAATGCAGAGCAGAAGATACAGTAAGTAAAAGAGTTAAAGAAGAATCTGACATTTTAGCAGATGTTTTTCACCAGAGCAAAATCCCAAAGTGAAGCTGGTGTGAAAACAGAGGAGAAATCAGAGTCTCATCAGTCGCTTATTTACTGAGAAAGAGTTTCTGAAGAGCTGCATGATGAAGCTGTGAGACGTCTGGTGTTTAACAGGAGATATTTTTATGGAGGCAGATGTAGAGGACAGGGTGGTATAGAGACGGATGATCCGCTGTGGCGACCCCTAATCGGAGCAGCCGAAAGAAGAAGATGATTTTTATGGAGAATTTATTTTTATAAGTATTTTAGGTTATTTAAAGTTTAAGATTATTATTTATAAAATGGCATAGTAGCAAAGAAATCTGATGTACTTTGAGTTTTGTCCCATGTGCAATTGAGTTTGACCCCTGATATAGATAAATATCATTAATTATTAATAATAACATACAATTAAAGGTAAATTGAGCAAATTTGTTATTTTAGAAGTGTGTATCAAACTTCAACAAAAAAGGGTGTAACAGAACGTTGATTCTAGGTCAGGGATGGGCAAACTTTTTGACTCACGGGCCACAATGGGTTCTAAAATTTGACAGAGGGGCCGGGTCAGGAGATATATATATATATATATATATATATATATATATATATATATATATATATATATATAAGTGTTGTTGAACTCCTTATTTTGCCAGTTCATCAAAGTCTGGAGTAAGTTTCGTTGTGGCAATTCTCAGGATAGATCCGAGGTGTTTGTCAGAAACTGTCGCAGTTTTTAAAGAGTATCAGATTAAGCTCTCTTAAGAGAAGAACGTTAATGGAGCTGAAGTGCGACATCTTTAGGGGAAACGTTGGCATTACAGGGGAAAGGTAAATTGAACAATGTTTACCCGTACCTATTTTAATAGAATTTGGTCACGTTCTGCGGGCCGGATTAATAAACTCTACGGGCCGTGTGTGCCCCGCGGGCCGTAGTTTGCCCATGTAGTTTGCCCATGTCTGTGGCCCAGTCGAGCTCTTTATATATCAGTATACCCACAGTTTAATAATTAAAGTTTTAATTAATAGAATCAATTTTATCTAAGATGAAAATGATGATTTCAATGTTACAGTGGTGAATGATAAAGTAAATGTAATTTGTTACTGTACTTAAGCAGCTTTTTCGCGTATCTGTAATGGTGGGAGGATTTACTTCATAACGACTAGACATTAAATGATATGGTTGTGTAAGAATGTGTGTATGATGTTTGAATTAAAGCATTATCATGTGACCTGTGGTATAACAACAATCAATCTAATGATCTCAATGACTTTGTTTATAAAAGGTTGTACCGGCAGAAGCAGCGCACACCCGTGTCCCTGATGTAAAACAGCGACATCTTGTGTAACTGACCACTGAGCTTCAGATAGCTGTGCTAAGCTAATCTGTTCAGTAACACGTCAGCTAGAAAGCTACATTTACACATGAAAACGTAAAGTTTGAGCTGTATTCTTATTCTAACATAAATTTTTTATTCAGAGAAGCTAAACGTTTATCTACATTTCGGCTTATTGTTATCAGTAGATGTTAGAGTTAAGATGGTTCTGACACTGGTTCTCTAAACACATTCCTATGTAGTCTATTCAGTGTTAATTGTCGTTACGATGTGAGTTTGTAAGGTATAGAGGAAGTCTTTATCTGGGCTCACATATCTCCAGCTATTAGTTTTTTTTACCCAAACAGGAAACAGCTTTAGGTCAGGTTTTTCCCAGTGTGTATATATACTTGTCTTTTATCTGCATTAAACTGAAGAAGAATATTAACAGTAAAATTAATCTGAAGGCTTGCCTGCTAGTTAGCTGCTAGGTCTCTGTTTAAAACTTTGTGTTATTGAAGTAGAGAAATGTAATTGTGGGTAAAGATGAAGGAAAGTTGGACTTCTAGCCTCAGTAATGTACACTATAGTGTTAATTTGCTCTCCAGCTGTGAGCTGCTCCTCCACTCAGATGGAGCTGTGAGAGACACCATGAGTTCTGACTGGAAAAGAGACGTTCACTTGCTTTATGTTTATCTGTTCACGTTTCTCTGGATTATTACATCTAATACCTGAACCTGACGCTGCTTTGATCATTAGAACATTTCATTCAGATGAAGAAACTAAGTAAAGTTAGATCACCCAGGACTCATGTAGAAGCCATACATCAGCCCAGATAATGTCCACCTGGTCCCCAGTCATAATCCAATAAATACTCAATCCTGTTTAAATTCTCCTTTTCATTGATTTGTGAATTTAATTAATTTGTGTGAATCTCCGTTTAATTGTAAACCGAAATTTATGAACAAATAAAAATGGAGAATGATGATAGAAGAGAGTGAAGAGTGATAGATGATGAAGTCATGTTTCTCATGAAGCTCAACCACTAAAGATCAGGCACAGTGGCAGACAACCAATCAGATCTCACTTCCTGAAAATGTCTGAGCCAATGATGTTCGAGGATTTTGAAATCGAAACCGTTGGCCCCGCCCACTGCGTTGTGAATAACTCCTGTTTGCACCTATAGACTTCTTTCACGCGCTCCGGTCTGAAGTTAATGTTGGGCGCGTGAGTTTTTCTCCACTTTCCGCGCGTGCACATCGACGTTCCTTTCGCCGTTATAAATCTATCGCGCGCGAGCTTCAACCCTGTTTTTGTCGCGGATTTTTACCCAAAGGTGAGATACAGTGAAATGTAGCAGCTGAGCTGCTCGGGGAACAGCTAGTGGACATTCTGGAGTCATGAACCTCTGCATTTTTCTTCCAGTGTCCTGATTCTTTACACCTCTGATCATGAAATCAGAGTCCAGACGGAGATCTTTAGGAGAACCTCCACACAATCCTTCTGCTGCTGGAGGATCAAAGGTTACAAGCAATTAAATAAAAAATTACAAGCAATTTTAGGTTTTGCATTTTTCCCCCTAAACAGACCCGTGATTTATATTCTTGCGTGGAGTGATGACGGCATCCTGGTGATCTGCATTTAGATGGAAAATCCAAGCTTATTTTACATCTGTGCATTACAATACATCAATTTTCAATTTTATATGATTTGTTAATTTGTTTATATGAGAAATGCTTGAAAAGTTTGTGTGTATTGTTGGGCACACTCTTGTCTATTTAAATGGCCGGTCATCAGTATGCATGTAGTATGAATGCAGTCTGTATGAATAGCAAAACCTCAATAACAATAGTCTGAACTGCCAACCATCAATTTGAATGCAGTCTGTATGAATACCCAAACATGTATAACTATAGTCCGAGTTATTACCTGAGTCATTTATACTTAAACTTATCTTTTTGAGCATTATCAACTTTAAATGATACAGTAAATAATAATACAGTAAACCCAGAAGTTTCTTCTTTCCAAATTTCGGTCTCCTGAAGTTGAAAATAAGATGATATAATGCTGCTTGGTCTGGTTGTGAGTGAAGTCCTCTATCTTGAAGACATAAATATCAGGGATTTTGGAAGATTTTATACAAGTATTAAATAGTTAAAACTTTTCTAAAACACCTCAAAATACCTCTCATTTAACTTGTTTCAAACCATATCAGATTACTATAGCAGACATTTCTGATAACATGCAAGACCAAATCTAAAATTATTACAGTATATTTAATCATTTTATTTTGTTTTCCAGATGCACCACTGCTCAGATTGTGGGAAGAGTTTTACTGAAATTGCTGTTCTGAAAAGACACCAACGTATCCACACACGAGAGAGGCTGTATCACTGTAAACAGTGTGAGAAAAGTTTTACTCATCAGAGTAGTTTAAAAACACACCAGCGTATCCACACAGGAGAGAAGCCGTATCACTGCGAACAGTGTGGGAAGAGTTTTAATCGTCATAGTAGTTTCAAAAGGCACCAGCGTGTCCACACAGGAGAAAAGCCTCATCACTGTGAACAGTGTGGAAAGAGTTTTACTTCTCAGAGTAATCTCCTTAGACACCAACATGTCCACACAGGAGAGAAGCCGTATCACTGTGAACAGTGTGAGAAGAGTTTTACTCAACAAAGTGATCTCACATCACACCAGCGTATCCACACAGAAGAAAAGCCATATTACTGTGAACAGTGTGGGAAGAGTTTTACTCAACAGAGTAGTTTTGAATTACACCAACGTATCCACACAGGAGAAAAACTGTATCACTGTGAACAGTGTGAGAAGAGTTTCAATCGTCAGAGTAGTTTCAAAAGGCACCAGCGTATCCACACAGGAGAAAAGTTGTATTACTGTGAACAGTGTGAGAAGAGTTTTACTCATCAGAGTAGTTTCAAAAGGCACCAGCATTTCCACACCGGAGAGAAGCTGTATTACTGTGAACAGTGTGGAAAGAGTTTTAATTGTAAGAGCAATCTCAAAGTACACCAGCGTATCCACACAGGAGAGATGCGGTATCACTGTAAACAGTGTGGAAAGAGTTTTAATATTCCGAGTCATCTCAAAGTACACCAGCGTATCCACACAGGAGAGAAGCCGCATCACTGTGAACAGTGTGGAAAGAGTTTTAAATATCAGAGTCATCTCAAAGTACACCAGCGTATCCACACAGGAGAGAAGCCGCATTACTGTGAACAGTGTGGGAAGAGTTTTAAATATCAAAGTCATCTCAAAATACACCAGCGTATCCACACAGGAGAAAAGCCGTATTGCTGTGAACAGTGTGGAAAGAGTTTTAATCATCACAGTACTCTCAAAGCCCACCAGGGTATTCACACAGGGGAGAAACCATATGATTGTGTACATTGTGGGAGAAGTTTTCGGCTGAAGAAGCTTCTTCAAGAACACCAGCGTATCCACACAGGAGAGAAGCCGTATCACTGTGAACAGTGTGGGAAGAGTTTTAGTGCTCAGAGCGCCCTCCTCAGCCACCAGCAGAGTCATACAGGACAGAAGCTGTACCTCTGTGGACAGTGTGGACGGAGCTATGTTTATCAAAGCTCATTAAGGAAACACAAGTGTTCTAACATACAACCGTAAACTCCTGATGTTAATTTGTAAAACAAATAATCTCCTTAAATTTCTTATTTGAAGGGATGTAAAGGGAAACTGTACTGTAAATATTGGGGAACTTTAAATGTAATGTTAATGATTAGCTCTAACAAACTGGACACCTTTCCAAGCCATCAGAACATTGTTGGTCAATTCTTAGCTACACTACTGCTACACTTAATGGCAACATGTATGGGGCTACCTGAGCATCTCACCCATATGTGCTTTCTGAATATTATCTGATGAAACGACTTCCAGTCCATGGTCCTGATCTAGTTTTTTTATTTACTGTAACCCTGAGCAGGATCACACAGTTACACAGTAAGATCAGGTAATGGATTTTTGTTGTTTATGTATGAATCTTTAAAACGTAAAATAAAATGTAAGTCTTAGAGATTTTATGGTGTTTTTAAATCAGTATACCAACAGTTCAGCGATTAAAGTGTGACAATTAATAGACTCAATTTAATCTAAGATGAAAATTATGATTAAAATGTTACAGTGGTGGAAGATAAAGTAAATGTAATTACTTAAGCAGCTTTTTTGCGTATCTGTAATGGTGGGAGGATTTACTTCATAACGACTAGACATTAAATGATATGGTTGTGTAAAAATGTGTGTATGATGTTTGAATTAAAGCATTATCATGTGACCTGTGGTATAACAACAATCAATCTAATGATCTCAATGACTTTTTTTGGTAATACATTTTTTGGACATGAAAACGTAAACTTTAAGATGTATTCTTATTCTAACGTATTAATTTTAAGTTTCTCTACATCTCAGCTTATTGTTATCAGTAGATTTAATCTGCAGGCTGAGCTGCTAGTTAGCTGCTAGTTCTCTCTTTAAAGCGTTCAGTGTTATTGAAGTAGAGAAATTTAATTGTGGGTAAAGATGAAGGGAAGGGCTGAAGGAGGAGAAGGAAAGGATGTCCGGGTTGGTACTTTAAATGTTAGTACTATGACTGGTTAAGGGAGAGAGGGAGCTGATATGATGGAGAGGAGAAAGGTAGATATGTTGTGTGTTCAGGAGACCAAGTGGAAAGGGAGTAAGAGCAGGAACATTGGAGGTGTTTAAACTGTTCTATCATGGTGTGGATGGAAAGGGAAATGGTGTAGGGGGGATTCTGAAGGAAGAGTACAGTAAGAGTGTAGTGGAGGTGAAGAGAGTTTCTGATAGTGATGAACGTGAAGCTGGAAGTTGAAGTCTTGATGATAAATGTCATCAGTGTTATGCTTCATGGGTTGTGAGAAGGAGGAGCAGGAAAAATTCTGGAGTGAGATGAAGTGGTAGAAGATGTAGCTAGGAATGAAAGATTGGTGATTGGAGCAGACTTTAATGGGCATGTAGGTGAAGGGAACAGGGGTGATGAGGTGATGGGTAGGTATGGCTTTAAGGAGAGGAATGTGGAAGTGCAGATGGTGGTAGATTTTGCTAAAATGATGGAAATGGCAGTGGTGAACACGTATCTTGAGAAGAAGGAGGATCATAGGGTGACGTGTAAGAGTGGAGGAAGGTGCACACAGGTGGACTATGTTCTATGTTGGAAATGCAATTTTAGGGAGATTAGAGACTGTAAGGTGTTGGTGAGGGACAGTGCAGCTAGACAGCCTGAATGGAGGTTTGTAGGATGGTTTTGGAGGTGAAAAAAGAGGAGGTGAGTGAAGACTGAAAGAAGAATAAGATGGTGGAAACTGAAGGAGGAAGACTGTAGTGTGAGACTCAGAAAAAAAAGACTCAGACAGGAGCTCGGTGGTAGTGAAGAGGTGCTGGATGATTGGGAAACTACTGCAAAAGTGATATTGAAGACAGCTAGGAAGGTGACATCTGGAAAAAGAAAGAGGACAAAAAGACATGGTGGTTGAATGAGGAAGTGCAGGAAATCATAAGGAGAAAGAGGCTGGAAAAACAGAATTGGGATCAACAGAGAAAAGGGATGTGGCTAAAGCAAAGAAAAAGGCATATAAGGAGCTGTAGGAGAAGTTGGACACTAAGAAAGGAAAAAAGGATTTGTAGCAATTGGCCAGGCAGAGAGACCAATCTGGGAAGGATGGAGATGGAAATGTGTTGACTAGTGAGGAGAGTGTGTTGAGAAGATGGAGGGAGTATTTTGAGCAGCTGATGAAAATGAGAGAGAGAGTTGGTTGAATGGTGTGGAGATGGTGAAGCAGGAAGTGGATAGGATTAGTAAGGAGGAAGTGAGAACAGCAAATAAGAGGATGAAGTGTGGAAAGTCGGTTGGACCAGATGACGTACCGGTAGAAGCATGGAGATGTTTAGGAGATGCGGTGGAGTTTTTAAAAAAAAATTGTTTAACAAGATTTTGGAAGGTGAGAAGATGCCTGAGAAGGAAAAGGAGTGTGCTGGTACTGATCTTTAAGAATAACGGAGATTCTCCCTCTGTTTGCCTTCAAGGATCGGAAGCGCTTTCCTGAACGCAACACAGAAAAGAGGACTTATTTATTGGGATGGCTGAGGTCCTCCAATATCTTTCCGGTCCTGGTCCAGCACCGCTTGCTGTACATGTCCTGCAGGTCAAGGAGCTCAGAACGCTCAGCTGACTGATCCACCCTCTGGTGCTTGCATGGTGCATTTCTTGAACCAAGAAGTAATACTACCCATCAGGACACAGAATGATGATAGAAGAGAATAAAAAGTGATAGATAATGAAGTCTTGTCTCTCATGAAGCTCAACCACTAAAGATCAGGCACAGTGGCAGACAACCAATCAGATTTCACTTCCTGAAAATGTCTGAGCCAATGATTTTTGCGGATTTAGAACTCGAGCCCGTTGGCCCCACCCACTGCTTTTGTGATCTGTTTTTGTATCTACAGTGGTACCTCGACATACGAGTGCCCTAACATACGAGTTTTTTGAGGTACAAGCGGTCACTCGGTCGATTTTTTGCTTTGATATGCGAGCAAAAACTTGAGATACGAGCTTGAGACGCCGCTGCTAGATGGTGAAGCGAAGCCAGAAAGCGAAAAGATTGAGAAGAAAATTAAGATAAGCAAAGAAGAAAAAGTAAAAAGTTTAGGGATACGTAGTGTTCCAACGATGCCCGTGGTGTCTTTTCTGATCAGGGAAGAATCACAGCACACAGAATGGAGCAATGTTCTTCTTCAGTTTATTGCAGATAACAGACAAGTAAATATACACTGAAAAAAACCCCTGACTTAAAGCTGTTCCTGATTGGGTAAGAAGACCTAGCAACTGGAGATGTGTGAGTCCAGATAAAGACTTTCTGTATACCTTACATACTCACATCGGAAAGACTATAGACATTAAACAGATAACATAGGAATGTGTTTAGTACGGTGGCCGAGAAGTGCAAAACACATTAACAAATCCGAAAACAAATTAACAAATCCGAAAACAAAACAACAAATCCGAAAACAAAACAACAAATCCGAAAACAAAACAACAAATCCGAAAACAAAACAACAAATCCGAAAACAAAACAACAAATCCGAAAACAAAACAACAAATCCGAAAACAAAACAACAAATCCGAAAACAAAACAACAAATCCGAAAACAAATTAACAAATTCAAAAACAAATTAACAAATCCTAAAAAAAAATTAACAAATTCAACAAATTCACCTGAAGTCCTTCACCTTCTCCATCTCTTCTCCCTGCAACTACACCCCTCCACTGCCCTCTGTCTCATATACACACTTGTACTCTGTCTTACTCCTACTGACTCTAATTTCCCTTATCTCCAGAGCATACCTCCACCTCTTCAGGCTCTTCTCCACCTGCTCCCTACTCTCACCACAAATCACAATATCATCCACAAACATCATAGTCCACGGAGATTCCTATCTGACCTCATCCGTCAACCTGTCCATCACCAGTGCAAACAGGAAAGGGCTCAGAGCCGATCCTTGATGCAGTCCAACCTTCATATTGAACAAGTCTGTCGTTCCTACTGCACACTTCACTGCTGTCACACTGTCCTCATACATGTCCTGCACCACCCTCACATACTTCTCTGACACACCTGATTTCCACATACAATACCACAACTCCTCTCTCCACCCTGTCGTACACTTTCTCTAAATCCACAAACACACAATGCAACTCCTTCTGACTCTATTCTCTATACTTCTCCACCAACATTCTCAAAGCAAAAAATGTTTCTGTGGTGCTCCTCCTCGGCATGAAACTATACTGTTGCTCTCAGAGGAACTCTGTACATTGATGATCAAAATTATTTTTCAGGTTACAGAAAAGTACACTCCAATGTACATGTTACCTCAGTTGTATACTTTTTTGTTACCTCAGTAATCAGTCCAGTGCTGATGAAAATCCTAATGCTTTAGAAAATAAATCGATAATAATTGTGAAAATTAATTGTGTCTGAATGTTTATATATTGTGTATAACAATGTCGGTGTGTGTCTCTGATTGTGGGTGTGCCTTATGCATATAACAATATCAGTGTGTATGTTTGAATGTGTTTGTATAATACTATTATATATATAAATTTGTGTGAATCTCCGTTTATTTTTAAACCGAAATTTATGAACAAATAAAAATGGAGAATGATGATAGAAGAGAATGAAGAGTGATAGATGATGAAGTCATGTCTCTCATGAAGCTTAACCACTAAAGATCAGGCACAGTGGCAGACAACAAATCAGATTTCACTTCCTGAAAATGTCTGAGCCAATGATTTTTGCGGATTTAGAACTCGAGCCCGTTGGCCCCACCCACTGCTTTTGTGATCTGTTTTTGTATCTACAGTGGTACCTCGACATACGAGTGCCCTAACATACGAGTTTTTTGAGGTACAAGCGGTCACTCGGTCGATTTTTTGCTTTGATATGCGAGCAAAAACTTGAGATACGAGCTTGAGACGCCGCTGCTAGATGGTGAAGCGAAGCCAGAAAGCGAAGATTGAGAAGAAAATTAAGATAAGCAAAGAAGAAAAAGTAAGGGATACGTAGTGTTCCAACGATGCCCGTGGTGTCTTTTCTGATCAGGGAAGAATCACAGCACACAGAATGGAGCAATGTTCTTCTTCAGTTTATTGCAGATAACAGACAAGTAAATATACACTGAAAAAAAACCCTGACTTAAAGCTGTTCCTGATTGGGTAAGAAGACCTAGCAACTGGAGATGTGTGAGTCCAGATAAAGACTTTCTGTATACCTTACATACTCACATCGGAAAGACTCTATAGACATTAAACAGATAACATAGGAATGTGTTTAGTACGGTGGCCGAGAAGTGCAAAACACATTAACAAATCCGAAAACAAATTAACAAATCCGAAAACAAATTAACAAATCCGAAAACAAAACAACAAATCCGAAAACAAAACAACAAATCCGAAAACAAAACAACAAATCCGAAAACAAAACAACAAATCCGAAAACAAAACAACAAATCCGAAAACAAATTAACAAATTAGAAAACACTAACAAATCCAAAAACAAATTAACAAATCCGAAAACAATAACAAATTCAAAAACAAATTAACAAATCCGAAAACAAATTAACAAATTCAAAAACAAATTAACAAATCCTAAAAAAAAATTAACAAATTCAACAAATTCACCTGAAGTCCTTCACCTTCTCCATCTCTTCTCCCTGCAACTACACCCCTCCACTGCCCTCTGTCTCATATACACACTTGTACTCTGTCTTACTCCTACTGACTCTAATTTCCCTTATCTCCAGAGCATACCTCCACCTCTTCAGGCTCTTCTCCACCTGCTCCCTACTCTCACCACAAATCACAATATCATCCACAAACATCATAGTCCACGGAGATTCCTATCTGACCTCATCCGTCAACCTGTCCATCACCAGTGCAAACAGGAAAGGGCTCAGAGCCGATCCTTGATGCAGTCCAACCTTCATATTGAACAAGTCTGTCGTTCCTACTGCACACTTCACTGCTGTCACACTGTCCTCATACATGTCCTGCACCACCCTCACATACTTCTCTGACACACCTGATTTCCACATACAATACCACAACTCCTCTCTCCACCCTGTCGTACACTTTCTCTAAATCCACAAACACACAATGCCTGAAAATGTCTGAGCCAATGATGTTCGAGGGTTTTGAAATCGAAACCGTTGGCCCCGCCCACTGCTTTGTGATCCGTGTTTGTACCTATAGACTTCTTTCACGCGCTCCGGTCTGAAGTTAATGTTGGGCGCGTGAGATTTTCTCCACTTTCCGCGCGTGCACATCGACGTTCCTTTCGCCGTTATAAATCTATCGCGCGCGAGCTTGAACCCTGGTTTTGTCCCGGATTTAGCGGATTTTTACCCAAAGGTGAGATACAGTGAAATGTAGCAGCTGAGCTGCTCGGGGAACAGCTAGTGGACATTCTGGAGTCATGAACCTCTGCATTTTTCTTCCAGTGTCCTGATTCTTTACACCTCTTATCATGAAATCAGGGTCCAGACGGAGATCTTTAGGAGAACCTCCACACACTCCTCCTCCTGCTGCAGCTGCTGGAGGATCAAAGGTACACTTTATTCATGCCTCACATGTAGGGGTGTAACGATACACGTATTCGTACCGTACTTTTTCGGTACTGGGCTTTCGGTTCGGTACACACGTGTAATGAATGCAGTCGTTTTTACCTGCAGAACATTATAATATATGTTATAATGTGAGTTCCCTCGGGAACGGATTAAGTGGCGCACCGTAAGCGTGTTTAGTCCTTGCCTCGCACTTTCAACCCATTTATTAGTATGCAGAAACAAATAGAACAGTTAAGTAGATCACAGATCTTTAGAAAAGTTATACATTTGTATTAGTGTCGCCTGTGGTCTCTGTTTTTAATCCCCCCCCCCCTTTTTTTTTTTTTTACTAAATGTTGCACATGTGCACTTTGTGTTGTTAGTTTAGAGTTATATGTACTTTTGTGTTTCTTTTTGTTAATTGATGATGTTTTTATTGTAGCATCTTGGTCCTGAGGAAAAGTTGGTTACTGTGAACTGCACTGTATATGGTTGAAATGACGATAAACGGACTTGACTTATAAATCACACACATTTGTGGAATCTAACTAATGTAAACAATTAATATTTTTTATTATTTATTCTTATAAAATATTATTTGATTTATTATAGAACCAAGCAGGCATTTTATTTAAAACGTTTAAAAAATGTAACCTGTTTAAATGTGGGTTCAAGTCAAGTTTATTTCTATTGCGCTTTTCACAACAGACATTGTCTCAAAGCAGCTTTACAGAAATCAACAGTTAAGATGAATGGTGTGTGTTTATTCCTGGTGAGCAGCTGTGGCGACTGTGGCAAAGAAAAACTCCCTTAGATGTTATGAGGAAGAAACCTTGAGAGGAACCAGACTAAAAAAGGTGACATCAAGAGTTTGATCATAAATCTTTCAACTATATAGAACACTGGAAAGTGAGAATTAACATGAGCACTGGAGTATAAGATTATAAGTAATGTTCTTTCTTTAGTCTTTGGTATAAAAGTAGGAGCTACTGAGCTCAACATTTGTGATCATCACAGATCCAGCATCAGCTTCTCCATGCCAGAGCCTTTAAAAACTCCAGGAGGTCCAATGTCAAAACTCCACACATGTAGTGGGATCCAATTGGCACTGGTACGTCTCTAGAGGGTTCAGGATGGTTGCAAGTTTGACATCTACTTCTTGAAAGTCCATAATCTTCACGAGGTGGGACGTGACTGGAGCTGGCCAAACCTCAGGAAGCCTCGGGATGGAGAGAGAAAGAGAAGCAGTGGAGAGGAATTAGCGTAGCTGCTGTTCATGATATTAACAGCACAAGTTGATAATGTGATGTGATCAGATGTTCTGGAGCACAAGGTTATGATGTGAGACGTGTTATGTGTAGAACTCGCTAAAAACATACGTCTTTAATCTGCACTTAAACTGGGTGAGTGTGTCTGAGCTCCGAACACTGTCAGGAAGACTATTCCAGAGTTTAGGAGCTAAATGTAAGAATGATCTACTGCCTTTAGTGGACTTTGCTATTCTAGGAATTACTAGAAGTCCAGAGTTTTGAGATCTCAGGGAGCGTGACAGATTGCAGCGTGTTAAAAGACTGGAGAGAAACATGGGAGCCAAACCATTTAGTGCTTTATACTTAAGAATTAGTAGTTTGTAGTCTATTCGAAACTTAACAGGAAGCCAGTGTAGGGATGAGAAGATTGGGGTTATATGATCATATTTTCTTGACCTTGTGAGAACTCTTGCTGCCGCATTCTGAACTAACTGAAGCTTGTTTATTAATGATGCAGGACATCCACCTAGTAATGCATTACAGTAGTCTATTCTGGAGGTCATAAACGCATGGACGAGCTTCTCTGCATCAGATATAGATAACATATTTCTTAGCTTAGAAATATTTCTAGGGTGAAAGAAGGCGGTTATAATAAAATGTAAATCAATTGAAAAAAATGACAAACAATCTTTATTATAACAAGAGACAACCTGTACACTGGTGTAGAATGTGTTGGAGAATGAAGCACTGTTGGTGATCGAGAAACAGGTGAATTAACGTTAGCACTAGCAGAGCTGTTCAAATTTTTACTATTTATAATCGCTGGCTTCTGAACATCTAAATTTTCTTCTTCCTGTGGTCACCCAAGGCATCGTTTTTGACTATCTTACTTTATTTTTACATCACTAGCTAAATAGGTGTCTCACTAGGTGAAGGGGTCCCGGGGCATCAGCCTCTCGGTGGACACTGTTGTAGATGGTATGGTGGTATTGTTTGTTTCATTTTAGATTGAATCGATTTTAGAAACTGTCAGACTCTTGTAACTGGCATTTCACAACTGCAAATGTGGCTTGGATTCGTGCACAGCAGAATGCAATATCCATTACTTTATTCTGCAGCACATGAAAAAGTGGAGTTCCCGTTTCCGCACTAACAGCTTTTTCCAACTAGTGTTAACTGGGTTTATTTTTTGCGATAAAGGAAATAAAAATTAAAAACGCACAGTCAAAAAGGTTGTTTTATTGGAGATCGCACAAAGCAGTGATGAGGAAAATCTTTTGCGTGGAGTGATGACGGCGACCTGGTGATCTGCATTTTTACAGCTGTGCGTTACAATACATCTCACTTTACAGTTTTATATGAGAAATGCTTGAAAAGTGTGTGTTTGTGTGTATTGTTGGGCACACTCTTGTCTATTTAAATGGCCGGTCATCAGTATGCATGCAGTATGAATGCAGTCTATATGAATACCCAAACAATATAACAATAGTCTGAACTGCCAACTATCAATATGAATGCAGTCTGTATGAATACCCAAACAATATAACAATAGTCTGAGTTGTTACCTGAGTCATTTACACTTCAACTTATCTTTTTGAGCATTGTCAACTTTAAATGATACAGTAAATAATTATGCAGTAAACCCGGAGTATCTTCTTTCCAAATGTATCTAAATTGTGTATGTGGAACACTTTGGTCAAGAACTTTTCACATTTACATTTAGGTAGGTGATTTTCAGCTGAGAGTCTGAAAGCAGAGGTACATGCTAACAAGTTGATTGAAAATGCCCTCATAGGCCATTAGGAGGAAGTAGGTTGCTGCTTTTGACAGCCACAGATAATTACCTGCAGTCGTCATCAATGTATTGTTGTCCCAACCACAGGGATTTTCACACATCATTTGGAAGACAGAATGCAGATCAGCTCAGTAGGTACTGATTGTTTGCACCAGTCCAGATTTTGAGCTTTGTCTAATGAGAGCTACTATTAGCAAATGTTCTGAATCAGACATGTATTTTGCTAAATCCAAAAGCACCCAAACATTGCTTGAACATAGTTTCAGGTCGCTTTGTGATCATGGCTGAATCCTGTTAAGCTCTGATTTTTATCACAGAAGCACAACAGGTTCCACAGTCTTTTTCTCTGTCTTCTGGAATTGAAAATGAGATGATATAATGCTGCTTGGTCTGGTACTGGGAAAACTCCTCCACCTTGAAGACATAAAGTTTTCTAAAACACCTCAAAATACCTCTCATTTAACTTGTTTCAAACCATATCAGATTACTATAGCAGACATTTCTGATAACATGCAAGACAAAATCTAAAATTATTACAGTATATTAAATCTTTTTATTTTGTTTTCCAGATGCACCACTGCTCAGATTGTGGGAAGAGTTTTACTAAAATTGCTGTTCTGAAAAGACACCAACGTATACACACAGGAGAGAAGCCTTATCACTGTGAACAGTGTGGGAAGAGTTTTAATTGTCAGTGTGATCTTAAAAGACACCAGCGTATCCACACAGGAGAGAAGCCGTATCACTGCGAAAAGTGTGGGAAGAGTTTTAATGGTCAGAGTAGTTTAAAAAAACACCAGCGTATCCACACAGGAGAGAAGCCTTATCACTGTGAACAGTGTGGAAAGAGTTTTACTTCTCAGAGTAATTTTAGATCACACCAGCGTGTCCACACAGGAGAGAAGCCGTATCACTGCGAACAGTGTGGGAAGAGTTTCAATCGTCAGAGTAGTTTCAAAAGGCACCAGCATATCCACACAGGAGAGAAGCCTTATCACTGTGAACAGTGTGGAAAGAGTTTTAATTGTCAGAGTAATCTCAAAGTACACCAGCGTATACACTCAGGAGAGAAGCCATATTACTGTGAACAGTGTGGGAAGAGTTTTAATCGTCATAATAATTTCAAATCACACCAGCGTATCCACACAGGAGAGATTCGGTATCACTGTGAACAGTGTGGAAAGAGTTTTAATAATCAGAGTCATCTCAAAATACACCAGCGTATCCACACAGGAGAAAAGCCGTATTACTGTGAACAGTGTGGGAAGAGTTTTACTCATCAGAGTCATCTCAAAATACACCAGCGTATCCACACAGGAGAAAAGCCGTATTACTGTGAACAGTGTGGGAAGAGTTTTAATCATCACAGTACTCTCAAAGTGCACCAGGGTATTCACACAGGAGAGAAACCATATGATTGTGTACATTGTGGGAGAAATTTTCGGCTAAAGACGCTTCTTCAAGAACACCAACGTGTCCACACAGGAGAGAAGCCGTATCACTGTGAACAGTGTGGGAAGAGTTTTAGTGCTCGGCGTGCCCTCCTCAGCCACCAGCAGAGTCATACAGGACAGAAGCTGTACCTCTGTGGACAGTGTGGACGGAGCTATGTTTATCAAAGCTCATTAAGGAAACACAAGTGCCCTAACATACAGCCATCGAATCGATGTTAATTTGTAAAACAAATAATCTTCTTAAATTTCTTATTTAAAGGGATGTAAAGGGAAATTGTACTGTAAATATTGGGGAACTTTACATTGCAATGTAAATGATTAGCTCTAACAAACTGGACACATTTCCAAGCCATCAGAACATTGTTGGTCCATCTACAGCTACACTACTACTACCCTTTATGGCAACAAGTATAACAAAATGAACATTGTCTCAAAGCAGCTTTGCACAGATAATGTGGTGATTAAAAAAGGATTATAATTTTTTAAAGTGTAAGTTGTGGTGACTGTGGCAAGGAAAAACTCAAGAGGGAACCTCATCCTCATCTGGGTGGCACCGAAATGTCCATTTATTGCAGATATACAATTTTTAGGTGACGTAATGGTGATTAGAAGCAAACTGTAGTCCTGAGTCAGTGTAGCAGACTGTTGACATTAACTTCAGTCCAAATCCATCCTCAAAGCTCCCGTTCTTAATCCGGAATTCCATGGAACCACCCAAGGCATTGATGAGAAACAGTGGTCACTGGATCTTCAGGAGCATGTTTAACGAGAGAGAGAAGTGGGGTGACAGGAAGAGAAGGATATGGATTATTATGTGTCCTTATTGTTGTATAAAAGTTAATGTCACTGTGGAGTTGGGACTCCGGCAAGACTTGCTATGGCAGCATAGCTAAAAGGGAGAACCAGAAGATAACACAGACATGAGGGATCTCGGAGATAAGAGACGACCCACCACACCACCATCAACAAACCTGAGTGAACGAGTGAGAGTGAGGAGACGACAGCATACAAATATCCCAATTCACCAAACAGTTTATATCCATGATCACTCCAGATCTGCTCCTTTACCTCACAAACACCTACTGACTAAAGACTCCACTAAGTAAATATGTGTTCGGCCTCGACTTCAAAATTGAGACTGTGTCTGAGTCCCAAGCACTTATTGGAAGGTTGTTTCATAACTGTGGGGCTTTAAAAGATGAAGATTTGCCCCCTGCTGGAGTCTTCATTATTTGAGGTACTAACAAATAGCCTGCACCTTTTGATCTAAGTATGCGTGGAGATTCATACTGGTACAGAAGTTCACTCAGATACTGTGGCGTGAACACGATAAGTGCTTTATACGTCAGTAGTAGTATTTTATAATCAGTGTGAGATGTAATTGGGAGCAGTGTAGATGATAAAAACAGGGCTGATGTGCTCATATTTTCAAGATTTAGTGAGGACTCTTGCTGCTGCATTCTGAACTAACTGAAGCTTATTTATGCACTTAATCGAACACCCAGACAGTAAAGTGTTACAGTAGTCTAATCTAGATGTTACAAATGCATGGACTAGTTTTTCTGCATCCTGTAACATCATATTTCTAAGGTGAAAGAAGGCGATCCTGGTAATAATATTCACGTGCGCCTCAAAGGAAAGACTCGGGTCAATAATCACATCAAGGTCTTTGACTGCTGTACACACTGAGACAGAAACACCATCCAGAGATAATACGGAATCGGAAAGTTTACTTCTAGCTGCATGTGGTCCTAGTAAAAGTACTTCCATCTTATCTGAGTTGAGCAGAAGGAAGTTATCAAGCATCCACTGTCTAATGTCCTTTACACATTTCTCAACATTGTTAAGCTGATCTCTCTCATCAGGCTTTGCTGAAATATACAGCTGTGTATCATCAGCATAGCAATGTAAGCGAATACCAGGTTTGTGTATAATTTCACCCAGAGGCAGCAGATATAAAGAGAAAAGCAGTGGGCCTAAGACAGATCTTTGCGGAACACCAAAATTTACCTCAGAGAGTGTGGAGAACTTACCATTTACATCAACAAACTCAGTCAAATAAGACCAAAGCCAGGAGAGAGCTGTTCCCTTTATTCCAACAACGTTCTTCAGTCCAGCAAGCAGAAGATTATGATCAATGGTGACAAAAGCTGCACTGAGTTCGAGCAAAACAAGTCAAGAGGCAAAACCCTGATCAGAGGCCAATAACAGGTCATTTACCACTGTAACTAGTGCTGTCTCTGTGCTATGATGAGGCTAAAATCCTGACTGATACATTTCATAAATGTTATTCCTCAGTAGATGTAAGCAGAACTGCTGTGCTACAACCTTTTCTAGAATCTTGGAGATAAAGGGGCGGTTTAATATTGGACTGTAGTAGGACAGCTGACAGGGTGAAGGTCAGGTTTCTTAATTAGGGGGTTGATAACTGCAGTTTAAAGGATTTAGGTACAAAACCAGTGCTAATGGAAGAGTTTATAATTTTTAAAACAGGTTCAAGTCCCTCTGGAATGATCTGTTTGAAAAAAACTTGCAGGAGAGCGATCGACAATGCAGGTTTATGATTTTGATGAAGAAATAAATTAATTGAAGTTGTTCTCTTAAATTGAAGTGAAACTTTATAATTAATGGTCTGTTAATGATACTGCTGTCTACAGGGTTATTCATAAAATAGTTTGGATTTATTTTAATCGTCTGGATTTCTTGGCTGGTTTTTTCACCTTTTTTATAAAAAAATTCATGAAATCATTACTACCTATTGATGGTGTGCATGTGAGTGCAGTGCTTTTATTTCCTGTTGATTTTGCTGCAGTACAGAATAAAAATCTAGGATTCTGCTTGCTATTGTCTATGAGGGAGGAGAAATATGCTGATCAGCAGCACTAAGAGATTTTCTAGAGCTCAGGAGATTCTCCTTCCATGCTGTTTTAAATACTGTCAATTTTGATGGAAACCATTTATGTTCTAATTTCTAAGTGATCTATTTCAAGATCACTTAGAAATTAGAACATAAATGGTCTAATTTCTAAGTGATCTATTTCAAGATCATTATACCACTGTGCTAATTTTTTTTTCCTAGATCATTTTGGTCTTAAGGGGGGCTCCATCATCTAGAGTGTAACAGAACGTTGATTCTAGGTTTTCAGTGGTCCAGTCAAGCTGTTTGCGGGGTCAGATCGAGATCTAATTAATATTGTCATTTCTGGAAGATTATTGAGATAACTCGCTGCTGTAGCTGACGTGAATGTATGTTTGACACGGTAACGTGGTGAGGTACATCACACTGTTACACAGTAAGATCAGGGAATGGATTTTTATGTATGGATCTATAAAAAGTACAATAAAATGTAAATCTTAGAGATTTTATGGTGTTTTTTAAATCAGTATACTCAGTTTAACGATTCAGGTGTAATAATTACTAGAATCAATTTTATCTAAGATAAAAATGATGATTACACTGTTACATTAGTGGATGATAAAGTAAATTTAATTTGTTACTGTACTTAAGCAGCTTTTTAAAAATAAAAATGTAAAGATGAAGGGAAGGTTGGACTTCTAGCATCAGTAATGTACACTATAGTGTTAATTTGCTCTCCAGCTGTGAGCTGCTCCTCCACTCAGATGGAGCTGTGAGAGACACCATGAGTTCTGACTGGAAAAGAGACGTTCACTTGCTTTATGTTTATCTGTTCACGTTTCTCTGGATTATTACATCTAATACCTGAACCTGACGCTGCTTTTGATCATTAGAACATTTAATTCAGAGGAAGAAACTAACTCAAGTTAGATTAGATCACCCAGGACTCAGGTAGAAGCCATACATCAGCCCAGTGAATGTCCACCTGGTCCCCAGTCATAATCCAATAAATACTTAATCCTGTTTTAATCCTCCTTTTCATTGATTTGTATAGAAATCTATGAACAAATAAAAATGGAGAATGATAGAAGAGAAAGAAGAGTGATAGATGATGAAGTCATGTCTCTCATGAAGCTCAACCACTAAAGATCAGGCACAGTGGCAGACAACCAATCAGATTTCACTTCCTGAATATGACCGAGCCAATGATGTTTGAGGATTTAGAATTCGAGCCCGTTGGCCCCGCCCACTGCTTTGTGATCCCTGTTTGTACCTATAGACTTCCGTCACGAGCTCCGGTCTGAAGTTAATGTTGGGCGCGTGAGTTTTTCTCCACTTTCCGCGCGTGCACATCGACGTTCCTTTCGCCGTTATAAATCTTTTGCGCGCGAGCTTCAACCCTGTTTTTGTCCCGGATTTTTACCCAAAGGTGAGATACAGTTAATGTAGCAGCTGAGCTGCTCGGGGAACAGCTAGTGGACATTCTGGAGTCATGAACCTCTGCATTTTTCTTCCAGTGTCCTGATTCTTTACACCTCTGATCATGAAATCAGAGTCCAGACGGAGATCTTTAGGAGAACCTCCACACACTCCTGCTGCTGCTGCTGCTGCTGGATCAAAGGTACACTTTATTCGTGTCTCATCTTTCAGTGTGGTTTGCAGGGCAAAGATACATCATAATGTATTTTGAAAAAAAAAAAAAAAAACTTTAAGTGTATCACAATAAACAAGGAAACACGAAATTTCTCCCCAAATCTTTAATCAATTGTCCTATATGATCTGTTCTTCAGCTTTTTACTCAGTTGATAAAGTAAACAATGTTTGATACCAACAGCTTTTACACATGCAACCAGTTAACAGATCACATATTCACATGCGTATCCCAGTGATCTCCCAGAGGAAGTTTAGTTTTAAAGTAAAGTATTAAGTGGTGGACTGCAAGTTTGTTTAGTTTCTGCCTCGCACTTTAAGATCATTTATTAGTATTACTTTTAAAAATTAGAACCATGTTTCCACTGTGTTGAGTACTAGTGTAGCCTGGAATCACAGTGTTGATGGACCCTAAGAGAACAGGTGGTCTTAGCCTAAAAGGCATCTATCATCAAAATAGGCCAACACAACTACATCTGCTCGAATACACCCCCCGTTTAATCAGAGCAGAAGCCTCTATGTCAACATAAGCAGTGTTTACATGTGATTATAACAGGAGACAACATACAGCGGGTAAAATAAGTATCGAAAACCACCATTTTTCTCAGTAAATATATTTCATAAGGTGCTATTGATATTGTTAGATTTGTATTATTTCCCATGTGATCAACGATGCCCGTGGTGTCTTTTCTGATCAGAGAAGAATCGCAGCACACAGAATGGAGCAATGTTCTTCTTCAGTTTATTGCAGATAACAGACAAGTAAATATACACTGGAAAAAAAACCTGACTTAAAGCTGTTCCTGATTGGGTAAGGAGACATAGCAACTGGAGATGTGTGAGTCCAGATAAAGACTTTCTGTATACCTTACATACTCGCATCGGAAAGACTCTATAGACATTAAACAGATAACATAATGTGTTTAGAGAACCAGTGTGAGAACCATCTTAACACTAACAGACATAAAATCCACACATACAAAGATATCAAACTATTCAGAACATTCAGAAGTTTAGAAATCCTTCTGTAACCAATGCGATCAGCAACAGTGAGGATGCGAAGGTCTTGAGAGAACTCTTCACTTTTACCCATCATGAGATGTTTCTTGTGGGAAACCTTTATACAAGCCATCAGTTGGGACTGAAGCAGCTGATATTAATTTACAATGACAAAAGGCAGGATTGATTTCTAATTACTGATTGATATCTACTGGTGTCTTGCCTTTTTATTCCTTTTTGCACCTCCCTGTCTTCATGTGTTCAATACTTTTTCTTGTTTGTGTGTTGTTTCACAACATTACACAACTTGATTTATGGACCAGTATGGTTTGATTTCTTTGTATGTGTGGATTGCATGGGTTGTTACCAACATCTGATAAAGATTTCATGTCACTAGTAGGGAGAGGGAGAAAAGGACCTGCGTTAAAAATGATGGACAGTAAAACCCAGAGTGACTTCTTTGCTTCTTCTTCTTCATTCAGCTTCTCCCATTAGGGGTCGCCACAGTGGATCATTTGTCTCCATACCCCCTGCCCTGTACATCTGCCTCTTACCAATATACCCCAAGCCCATGAAACCAGACCACAGATGGTCACCTCTTCTCTCAGCCTGGTTTCCACTACTCTTTCCCATAACTTCATGTTGTGACTGATCAACTTTATTCCCCTGTTTTTACTGTAGGTCTGCACATCTCCCTTATGCTTAAAGATCAGTACCAGCACTCCATTTCTCAGGCATCATCTCACCTATCAAAATCCTGTTAAACAATTTTGTTAAAAACTCAACTACATCTCCTAAACATCTCCATGCTTCTACTGTTTCCCCCATCTTATTCTTCTTTCAGTCCTCAATCTCCTCCTCTTCTTCTTCATCTCTAAAACCATCCTACAGACCACCATCCGATGCTGTCTAGCTACACTGTTCCCTGGCAACACCTTTTTCTTCTTCTTCTTTCGGCTTCTCCCATTAGGGGTCGCCACAGGGGATCATCCGTCTCCATACCCCCCCCCCCCCCCCCCCCCTCTACATCTGCCTCTTTCACACCAACTCCATCCTCAGCATTCTCCTACCAATATACCCCATGTCCCTCCTCTGCACATGTCCAAACCATCTCAATCTCGCCTCACTCACCTTGTCTCCAAAACGTCCTATATGCGCTGTCCTTCTAATAAACTGGCAAATATACTCGCTGTCCCTGGCAACACCTTACAGTCGGCAATTTCCTTCAGGTTGCATCTCCTACATAGAACATAGTCCACCTGTGTGCGCCTTCCGCCACTCTTATATGTCACTCTATGCTCCTCCTTCTTCTTAAAATACGTGTTCACCACTGCCATTTTCATCTTTTTTTAGCAAAAATCTGCCCTTCCACATTCCTCTTCCTAATTCCATACCTACTTATCACCTCCTCATCACCTCTGTTCCCTTCACCCCCATGCCCATTATAGTCTGCGCAAATCACCAATCTTTCAATCCTAGGTTCACCATCTACCACTACATCTAACTCACTTCAGAATTTTTCCTTCTCCTACATTTAGGTAGGTGATTTTTAGCTGAAAGCGGAGGTACATGCTAAAAAAAGTTAATTGAAAAGTTGATTGAATCAACCATTAGGAGGAAGTAGGTTGCTGCTTTTGACAGCCACAGATAATGACCTGCAGTCATCATCAATTTATTGTTGTCTCAACCACAGGGATTTTCACACATCATTTGGAAGACAGCATGCAGATCAGCTCAGTAGGTTCTGATTGTTTGCGCTTTGTCTAATGCGAGCTACTATTAGCAAATGTTCTGAATCAGACATGTATTTTGCTAAATCCAAAAGCACCCATACATTGCTTGAACATAGTTTCAAGTAGCTTTGTGATCGTGGACTGAATCCTGTTAAGCTCTGATGTTATCACAGAAGCACAACAGGTTCCACAGTCTTTTTCTCTGTCTCCTGGAATTGAAAATAAGATGATATAATGCTGCTTGGTCTGGTACTGGGAAAACTCCTCCACCTTGAAGACATAACTATCTGGGATTTTGTAAGATTTTATACAAGTATTAAATAGGTAAAGGTTTTCTAAAACACCTCAAAATACCTCTTATTTAACTTGTTTCAAACCATATCAGATTACTATAGCAGACATTTCTGATAACATGCAAGACCAAATCTAAAATTATTACAGTACAGTGGAACCCGGTTATGTCCGCAAAAAGCGTCGAGATAACCGATGATCGAGATAAACGAAAACCAATATGGCGGCAATATATTAACATGCTCGAAATTTCTTAATGTACATGATGTGTGTTAATAAATGAGAATGTACATGCACGTGTTTTTGGAGGGGTTTTTACACAACAGATTTGTTTGATGAAGGCATGCTATAAAAATTTACATACATGTTTGCTAACAACAAAAGGAATATGTGCACCAACTAACAGCAGAGTTTTACCAGTATACAATAAAAAAAACACCGTCAATTCTCGATACAAACCTTTATTATATTCTCCAACATTATAAACACAAAGATCGCTCACAAAATGATCGCTCACACCGTCCATCGTTATGGGAAATGTAAGATCTCTACCCAACAAGATGGACGAGCTAGCGGCTCTTACCCGGCATCAGAGGGAATTCCAGGAGTGTAGCATCATGCTGTTCACGGAGTCATGGCTAACCAAGCTAACACCGGATACGACCGTGGCTCTGGATGGATTTGAGTTACTGCGCGCGGACAGTACGATGGAGAGCGGTAATAGAAAGGGAGGAGGACTGGCAGTGTTTGTGAATAATAGATGGTGTAAAACTGGACACATCACTATTAAAGAGCAGATCTGCTGTAAGGACATTAAGCTGTTAGCCGCTAGCATTAGGCCATATTATCTGCTGAGGGAATTCTCGCATGTTATCGCAATAGCTGCGTATATTCCCCCCTCTGCTGACGGTGAATTGGCTTGCGATGTCCTGCATTCTGTTGTTAACAGACTGTTAACACAGAGTCCAAATGCCCTTCTCATTATCTCTGGAGATTTTAATCATGCCCCTCCATCCTCCACACTGCCCACATTTACTCAGTATGTTTCATGCCACACCAGAGACAATAAAACACTGGATTTATTTTATGCAAACTCAAAGGAGGCCTATACATCAGCACCCCTCCCCCCCTTGGGAAGATCAGATCACAACCTGGGTCATCTCCTACCTGTGTACAAACCCCTTGTATGCAGGCAACCAGCTACCTCCCGCACAGTGACGACATGGTCTGATGAGACCGATGAGGCTCTGAAAGACTGTTTTAAAACAACTATGTGGGAGGAATTGTGCAATCCACATGGGGAGGATCTTAACAGTTTAACAGACTGTATTACGGACTACATTGTGTGGAGAATACTGTACCCACCAGGACTGTACGGTGTTTTCCCAACAACAAACCGTGGATTAACCCTGATATAAAGACTCACCTTATAGAGAAGAAAAGGGTTTTTAAATCGGGAAACAAGGAAGAGGTGAAAACTGTCCAGAGAGAACTAAGAAAAGATCAGGGAAGGAAAAAAAAAAAGCTTGCTACAGGAGGAAGATGGAGGATCAGCTGCAGCAGAACAACGTCAGCGGTGTGTGGAAGGGGCTCAAAACCATCACTGGTCATAAGGAGTCCAGCTCTCAGGCTGAGGGTGACCAGCAGTGGGTGAATGATCTTAATCTATACTTTAACAGATTTGATCAGCTACCCTCCCCTGCCCCTATCCAGTTCCCCCTGCTGCAATCCCCCTTCTCTGCTTCCACAGCAAGCAGCTCCAGCCCCACCTCTCTCTGCACAGCTATCAGCTCACAGTCATTTCACAACACACCTAACTACCCCCCCCCCCCCCTGCCGATTCCCTCCAGCCAACACTCCATCCAATACACACTGCCCCTTACAGAAGCCCAGGTGAGAATGGAGCTCAGGAAGATCAAAGCGAGGAAGGCTATGGGCCCAGACGGCATCAGTTCCAGGCTACTAAAGACCTGTGCAGACCAGATGTGCGGCATATTGCTGTACATGTTTGACCTGAGCCTAAAGCTGGGGAAGGTGCCACAGCTATGGAAAACATCCTGTGTGGTGCCTGTTCCAAAGACGTCACGCCCAAAAGACTACCGACCAGTAGCACTGACCTCCCATCTGATGAAGACATTGGAGAGGTTGGTGCTCACTCATCTCCGACCTCTGGTGATCCCATCAATGGATCCACTTCAGTTTGCCTACCAACCTGGCATTGGAGTGGAAGACGCAGTCATCTTCCTCCTAAATCGGGCTACTTCACAACTGGAAAAGGCGGGGAGCACTGTGAGAGTCATGTTTTTTTACTTCTCTAGTGCTTTTAACACCATCCAACCTGTGCTCCTGAGGGATAGGATGGTGTACATGGGAGTGGACCATTATCTGTCAGCCTGGATACTGGACTACCTCACAGACCGACCACAGTATGTGAGGACTCGTGACTGTGAGTCTGACATGATTGTCTGCAACACTGGAGCCCCGCAGGGAACGGTTCTTGCCACGTTTCTCTTCACCATCTACACTGCAGACTTCATGTTTAGCTCAGCAACCTGTCACCTACCGAAGTTCTCTGATGACTCTGCCATCGTCGGTCTGATCACGAATGATGATGACAGAGAGTACAAAGGACTTATACAGAACTTTGTGGACTGGTGCCAACGGAGCTGCCTCCAGATAAACGCGGGGAAAACCAAAGAACTGGTGGTGGATTTCCGTAGGCACAAACACACTTCATCACTTCCATCGGTAAACATTCAGGGAAAGGACATTGTGAGAGTGGACTCTTACAAATACCTGGGTGTTCACATAAACAACAAACTGGACTGGACAGACAACACTGAGGCAATCTACAAGAAAGGGCAGAGCAGACTCTTTCTGCTGAGGAGAATAAGGTCTTTTAGAGTGCAGGGAGAGCTACTGAAGACCTCTTTTGACTGTGTTGTGGCATCAGCCATATTCTATGGTGTGGTCTGCTGGGGTAGCAGCATCTCTACTGCAGACAGGAAGAGACTAGACACGCTGATCAGGAAGGCCAGCTCAGTCCTGGGGATTCCCCTGGACACTGTACAGGAGGTGGGAGAAAGGAGGATGGTAGCAAAACTATCATCATTACTGCAGAACGCCTCCCACCCCCTGTATGAAACTGTTACCTCGTTGAGCAGCTCCTTCAGTGACAGACTGTTACATCCTAAGTGTCTGAAGGAGCGATACAGAAGGTCTTTTCTCCCTGCTGCTATTAGACTGTACAATAGAAGCTGCTCCCAGTGAACCATTAACCATAATACACACTGCTATTACTGTTCAATGGTGTAATAGTTACTGTTTTACTGTTTTACTATTTAATAATACTACTGTGTGCAATATTACCTGCAATATGTGCAATATCACCTGAAATACGTGCAATACCACCTGTGTGCAATACAACCTGCAATACGTACTTTCCCTCATCTGTATTTATATATTGTGCTGTGTATATACTTGTAATATTATAGTATGTCTTATTCGTCTATTCTTTTATATATTTGCATTTATTTTTTATTTTTTATTTTTCATAATGCTGTAACAAAGAAATTTCCCAACTGTGGGACGAATAAAAGTTTATCTTATCTTATTTTATCGTATCTTAAAATCACAAAAACGTGCGGAGTGTAGTTCGTTTTTACAAAAAGCTAACCAGTGTCAAAATTAAATTTGCGAGTGATTTCACTCTGACACACAGCTCTGAAAAGTATCCTACACTCCTGTGCCTCCTCTTCCAACATAGCATCTGTAAGGCTTGATTTTTCCGCCACTTCCGCGAGTTCTTCTGCGGCTGCATGGCACTGTGCCTGAAACTCATCATCGGTAATATCCTGAATGACGCAGTGCATCCAGCAGTTTGAGTTTGTTTCCTTCTTCACGTCATTCCAGGCTGATCTCTAATATAAGACGCACCCTGGGTGAGGGGTACGTACAACTTTCTATAAGACCTGTCTTATATACGTTAAAAAATACGATAGTGAGATGGTAAAGTGGCATCGATAACTAACATTTTCAAAAGCCGGATGATTGGTCATGGGGATCAAGATAACCGACGTTAAGTGGCAAATTTGCCCCCCCTATGTGCTCGAGATATTAGGGTTCGGCGACATAAAAGAATTGACATAACCAATAAGAAAATGCTAAGACAAAGAGAGGATTTGGCGGTTCCACTTCAAAAACGTCAACTCTGTAGGTTTGGCGAGTTAACCGAGGTCGAGATAAGTGGGTTCGACTGTATATTTAATCATTTTATTTTGTTTTCCAGATGCACCACTGCTCAGATTGTGGGAAGAGTTTTACTAAAATTGCTGTTCTGAAAAGACACCAGCGTATCCACACACGAGAGAAACTGTATCACTGTGAACAGTGTGAGAAGAGTTTTAATCGCCAGGGTAATCTCAAAGAACACCAGCGTATCCACACAGGAGAGAAGCCGTATTACTGTGAACAGTGTGGGAAGAGTTTTAATCGTCAGAGTAGTCTCAAAAGACACCAGCAGATCCACATAGGAGAGAAGCCGTATCAGTGTGGGCAGTGTAAGAAGAGTTTTACTGATCCAAGTAGTCTGAAAAGACACCAGCGTATCCACACAGGAGAGAAGCCGTATTACTGTGAACAGTGCGGGAAGAGTTTTACTTATCAGAGTAATCTCAAAAGACACCAGCGTAATCACACAGGAGAGAAGCCGTATTACTGTGAACAGTGTGGGAAGAGTTTTAATCATCAGAGGCATCTCAAATCACACCAGTGTATCCACACAGGAGAGAAGCCGTATCACTGTGAACAGTGTGGGAAGAGTTTTACTCATAAGAGTAATTTTAGAATACACCAGAGTATCCACACAGGAGAGAAGCTGTATCACTGTAAACAGTGTAAAAAGAGTTTCAGTCAGCAGAGTAATCTCAAAAGACACCAGCGTAACCACACAGGAGTGAAGCCGTGTTACTGTGAACAGTGTGGGAAGAGTTTTAATCGTCAGAGTAGTCTCAAATCACACCAGCGTATCCACACAGGAGAGAAGCCGTATCACTGTGGACAGTGTGGGAAAAGTTTTACTCAGCACGGAATTCTCAGATTACACCAGCGTATCCACACAGGAGAGAAGCCGTATCGCTGTGAACAGTGTGGGAAGAGTTTTAATCATCAGAGTAATTTTAGAATGCACCAGCGTATCCACACAGGAGAGAAGCTGTATCACTGTGAACAGTGTGGGAAGAGTTTTAGTGCTCCGAGCACCCTCCTCAGCCACCAGCAGAGTCATACAGGACAGAAGCTGTACCTCTGTGGACAGTGTGGACGGAGCTATGTTTATCAAAGCTCATTATGGAACCACAAGTGCCCTAATATACAACCATAAACTCCTGAAGTAAATTTGTAAAACAAATCAGCTTCTTAAATTTCTTATTTAAATGGATGTAAAGGGGAAATTGTACTGTAAATATTGGGGAACTTTTAAATTGTAATGTTAATTATCTCTAACAAACTGGACACCTTTCCAAGCCATCAGAACATTGTTGGTCCATCTACAACTACACTATTGCTACACTTTATGGCAACATGTATGGGGCTACCTGAGCATCTCACCCATATGTGCTTTCTGAACATTATCTAATGGAACTGCTTCCAATCCATTGTCCCCTGAGCACAGTGTTACTGATTTACTGCAAACTTGAGCTTGATCACACGGTTACACAGCAAGATCAGGGAATAGATTTTTGTTGTATATGTCTGAACCTATAAGAATTAAAGTGCAGACAAATCTCACCTCAAGTCTTTTTTAAATCTCAAATGTTAAATGTATAAACTTTAGGTATTTTGCACCAATGTAAATTTTTTGTGTTTCTCTAACTTCGAATAAGTTTATTAGTCAACTGTAAGGTTTGGTTGAGGAGTGGTAATTGTATGGGGCTGTACTTTAGGGGTAAGACTAAAGAAAGAAATGTTAATTACTTTAGCGTACCTAAACATTTTGTACAATGCTATGCTTCTAATATTGTGAGACAGTCCTTTATTAATCCAGCATGACTGTGCCACAGTGCACAAACTAAGGTTCATAAAGACATGTTTGGATGAGTTTGGTGTGGAAAAACTGAACTGGCCTGCACAGAGCTCTAATCTTGACTTCACTGAACACCTTTGAGATTAAGGTGAATGTTAAAAGTTGATTATTCTAAATGGACTGTATGAGCCTCGGTGTCATTAAAAAAGTCTTCAGCAACATTTTTTTGTGATTATTTCATGAACAGTTCACTTATTTTTCTCTTGCTACTGTTTGTTAACTTATACTTTATTTTTTTTAAGCAAAAAAATTGAAATGCTGGTGATAAAACCAATGTTTTGATTCTATATCATAGATGATTATGAAGTATCAACAAATCATCATTGTTATTTACTAAATTAAATTTCAGTATTAACAAAATTCTATTGTACAGGAAGAATAAAATGGAAAGCAATCAACTTTAATGTGGAAGCATTAAAATCTGTAATTCCAGGGTCCAACTGTGACACTCAGTAACTTCAGGAGTCTCAGTCTAGAATTGTATGCAGTTCTCACTGCTCTGAATACAAATAGCTTCATCACCAAATGGAAATAAAAGTAATTAATAACCAAAATAATTAAAATCTAATAAATGTTTACACTACATGCTGCATACGAAAATTACGTGTGCATACAAATTTTAGACAACTAATTTCCACTTAAATATAAAGAAATATAAAGTAAATGGTGCAATGTGCTTTTTAACCAAGTTAATATGGTTCATATAAATGTATAGTATAAGCAAACATTACAGGTTTGAATATGTGTGCAGTTCAGTGTTGCAAAAACTAAATAATATAGATTTACTTAAATATAAATACACTTTTGCTCCACAATTACATTAGGATTAGTTTACACACTGAAATACCTTATACAAATTGCACAGAGTGGGTAGTTCATTAGTCGTATTTATCTACATTATAACTGTAATATGTTGGCAAACATCTCATAAATAAAGCCAGCGGTGGCAAAGGTTCACGCATCCTTCACTCAGTAGAAGTACAGATACTCATGTTTTAAAATACTCAGGTAAAAGTTGAAGTACTGACTATACATTTTTACTCAAGTTTAGGTAAAGAGGTTTGGGCTCTGACATTAAGTAAAAAAAAGTAGTCATTACTACTACCTGTTTTAGTGTCATGCTGGTAACCCCAAAACCCAATGGGTGAAGAAGAAGAGGAGAAGAGAGAGGACTGGAAGAAGAATAAGATGGGGGAAAACTGAAGGAGGAAGACTGTAGTGTGAGGTTCAGGAAAGAGGTCAGACGGGCTCGGTTTTGGTGAAGAGGTGCTGGATGATTGTGGAGTTACTGCAGAAGTGATAACGGAGACAGTTAGAAAGGTTCTTGGTGTGACATCTGGAAATAGAAAGGAAGACAAAGAGACATGGTGGTGGAATGAGGAAGTGCAGGAGAACAGACGGAGGAAGAGGTTGGAGAAACAGAATTGGGATCGACAGAGTGATGAGAAAAGTAGGCAGAAGTACAAGGAGATGCAGCAGCAGGTGAAGAGGGATGTGGTGAAAGCCAAGGAAAAGGCATATGAATAGCTGTAGGAGAAGTTGGACACTAAGGAAGGAGAAAAGGATTTGTAGCGATTGGTCAGGCAGAAAGACCGAGCTGGGAAGGATGTACTGCAAGTTAGAGCAACAAAGGATGGAGATGGAAACGTGTTGACTAGTAAGGAGAGTGTGTTGAGAAGATGGAGGGAGTATTTTGAGCAGCTGATGAAAATAAAAAAGAGAGAAAGAAGGTTGGGTGGCATGGAGATGGTGAAGCAGGACGTGGATAGGATTAGTAAGGAGGAAGTGAGAGCAGCAAATAAATAGAAGCATGTAGATGTTTAGGAGATGCAGTGGAGTTTTTAAAAAGATTGTTTAACAAGATTTTGGAAGGTGAGAGGATGCCTGAGGAATGAAGAAGGAGTGTGCTGGTACAGTGGTACCTCGACATACGAGTGCCCTAACATCCGAGTTTTTTGAGGTACGAGCGGTCACTCGGTCGATTTTTTGCTTTGATACGCGAGCAAAAACTTGAGATACGAGCTCGAGACGCCGCTGCTAGATGGCGAATCAAAGCCAGAAAGCGAAGATTGTGACGAAAATGAAGATAGTGTTGCATTAGAGGGAAAATGAGAGCTGTTTCTTTAAGGCTACTATCTCTGGGTATTGAAGTCCAGAGTAAAATGCATTATGGGTAGTGTAGTGCGGGAAAGAAGTGTGCGGTTTATATGATTTGTGTTCTGCAGTGCGGTCGGTTAATCCAAGTTTATCCACCTGGGAGTTATATTATACTGTAACCCTGCGAATCTATCTTCGTAAAAACAAGTAAAGTGGTTTGCATCGGCTAATGTTGTCCATCTCATCATTCCACGAGCATGAACTAATGAGCTGTTACTCTGCCGCCGGGAAAAGTTCAAGCGGATAAGTAACAAAAAGCAAAGAAGAAAAAGTAAAACATGTAAAGTTTAGAGACACGTAGTGTGCAGGAGTGATTAGTAAAAAAATCATCTTGCCTCCCCCTCTCACACACACACACACACACACACACACCACCAGCGTCCTCTACACCCCCCCCCCCCCCCCCCCGCAAACACACACACACACACACCACCGGCGTTTTCGTTAGCTCAAGTCGTCTCATCTCCAAGGTTTTATATATATGTTTTTATACAATATTTATCATTTATAAATAAATTTTTCTTATTCAAAAACACGTAACAAAAACAACTGGGGGGCATTTTGGGGGCTGGAACGGATTAATGGCATTTCAATTAATTTCAATGGGGAAATTTGCTTTAAAATACGAGCAATTTGACATACGAGCAAGATTACGAAACGAATTAAACTCATATGTCGACGTACCACTGTACTGATCTTTAAGAATAAGGGAGATGTGCAGACCTGCAGTAAGTACAGGGGAATTAAGTTGATCAGTCACAACATGAAGTTATGGGAAAGAGTAGGGTTTGGGAGTCCCAAAGCTCTAGAAACAGCTTTATAACCTTTTCCAGACTGATGCCCATACTTTGTATATGTATATTATATATGTATATGACCCTGAACACGCCGCATGATCTGAGGTATCTGTGGATCTACTTACTGGCTGAAATTTTGTCAGAAAGTAATAATAGATAGATATTGACAATAGTCCAAATTTAAAGTGTCCCAGTGTGATTGTCACACCGCTCAGCTGACTGAGCCACCCTCTGGTGCCTGCCCTGCATGGTGCATTTCTCGAACCAAGAAGTGATACTACCCATCAGGACACTTTCAATGGTGCAGTTGAATAAAGACCTCAGTACCAGAGAGGGTGATTTAAAATCTCTTAAGCGTCTCAGGTGGTATAGATGCTGCCTGGCCTTTATCAGGGTGACGATCCCAGCCAACATGTCCATGTGGGTCCCACATGGGTTTTATCTGGGTTATGTGGGCATCACGTGGGCATGGGGTCAGAGTGGGCACTTTGATGGGCTGAATGTGGGCCCCAGTTAGGTTGCCCATTTTGTTTATTCGAGGGCCCTGTATGGGCCATATTTGGGCTATATTTAGCTATATTATTCAATTGATATGTTTTTTGCGTGTTTTATATGATCGAAACAACATTTTTAATGATACATAGTATGACCTTTAGTTTAAAAAATAATAATAATAAAAAACAAATCGCTTGTGCAGCACACAGTCTCCCATTGGCTCATGTGTTCCCGCCTTTTCATTCTGAAGAAAAGTCATCACTCACTACCACAGATCACCTGACCTGACCTGACCTGACCTGACCTGACCTGACCTGACCTGACCTGACCTGACCTGACCTGACCTGACCGTCATGGTAAGAAATTATCTTTTGTTTTAAATTAATCACATTTTACTGTTGTTTTTATTTAATGTAAACTTCTGAAAGATTTGTGGTAATTAAAGTTACAGGCACGATATAATGAAGGTCAGTGTGGAGAGTGAACTGGTTTACCTCAGAGATAAACACCTGTGGAAAACTGAACATTCATAACGATTAGCAGATAACTAGGAAATTGTCTAATAAAATGTGGAAATAACGACTTTTCAAACCATTTTCACCCGTGTTTTCTCCATATAGTGTCCTCATGATAACAGGAGGGTAAAACAGTAAAAACACTGGAGTTTTTTTCTCTTTCACTACCTTTATAACAATCTTTTTATAATAATTATTTTTGAGAGACTTTTATTTTGACGAGCAGACTGGTTTTCGCGCGAGTGGCGAGAGTGCATGGAGAGCGCGCGCAGGTGAAAGAAAGTGAAAAAAGTTAGAAGAAGTGAGTGTCGTGTCGCGTCGCGTCTGAGAAGCTGTTCTATAGAGTTTCTTTAAGAGAACTAACTTAGATTGGAGCTTTAGTCGGATAAAGGACAGCACTGTTCTGTGGACTGTAAGTGTTTCACAGTTGAAGACTGCGTTTTGATCGGTTCCTGAGAAGCTCAGCCGCTGCTGGAGTGAAGCAGTAACTTTATGCAGCTGCAGACACACTCGTGACTGCTCCATATCAGCTGCTGTATACATTCGAGATGTGAAGCACTGTTTTGAGAAGATTTGATTTTGAGTTTACTCTGCCATCCAAACGACATCTCAGCTGATTCATCTTAAAAGTGATTCGTTTATGATTCACTCCTATTTGATTCATTTGATTGATTCATCGTGATACTGCAACTGAAAGAGGCAATTAAATTACATCTCTCGAGTTAATTTCACCGCACGCTACGTCAAGACAACGTATTTCCACTCATCATTCTACAAACTGGTGTTTCCTATTTATACTTCTGGGATATCGTGGTTTGATGTGTATTGAGATGCATATGTTATATATGACGGCCACTAGTGGGCAGTGTAATGCTACCAATAGAGTTAAGTTCTGACTGTGTGTCACACCGGAGCAGTGAATAAACGGAGTTCCAAACATGATGGTGTGTAAGTCTCATCAATACATGATGGACGATACAGTTGAGTTATAGAACTTAAAGTGAACTGTGGTCAGAGGTGGCAAACGTACACACATCTATTACTTAAGTAGAAGTGCAGATACTCATGTTTTAAAATACTCGGATAAAAGTTGTAGTACTGATTATAAACTTTTACTCAAGTGAAAGTAAAGAAGTCTTGGCTCTGACATGTACTTAAGTGAAAAGTAGTTATTACTTCTACCTGTTTTAGCTGTTAACTGGACCTCACATCATAATAGATAGATAGATAGATAGATAGATAGATAGATAGATAGATAGATAGATAGATAGATAGATAGATAGATAGATAGATCTTTATTGTCATTGCATAGTACAGGTACACAGCAACGAAATACAGTTTGGCATCTACCAGAAATGCACAAAGTAGCAATAGTGCAGATAAATATGTATCATATGTACAGCATGTGATATGTATGGAAGCATATGTACAGTGATTAAATATAAAGGCTGTATCAGTGCAACCCTAACCCTAACCCTAACCCTATGTTTCCACACGGACAGTTATGAGGTGATACCGGAGAAACTGCACATCTTCAAGTCAAGAACTTTTATATATAAAATCATAGACATTTTACAGATTTGAATGATGAATTGTTTTTATCTGTACGATCAATAAAGACAGTAATTCAAGTTCGTTTCGCCATTATGAGGGAAAAACCCACAAAACGCCACCTAGAGGGTTAATTGTGTAAAACATGGCGGATTTGGTGTTTGATTTGAGACAGAAATAAAACAAAAGTTTACTGATTAAAAATATTTTTCGGTGGAGTTTATTTATTTATTTTATATCTAAGTAAAGAAGTGATGTCGTGAATAAGTGTATGTTTTGCCGAAGGTTTTAATTTCTTTTATATTTAGTTTTTTATTTATGTTTTTAAATTTTTTTTATAAAAATGGTAAAAACAGAAATGCTGAATTGATGGCGCGTTAATAACATTTTAGTTCCGTTTAAAATAATTTGAATTTTGACAGTCAAATATATATAATACAAAACTAAAAATGTTGTTACCTAATGAATGTATCCAGGCTGAAGATCCACATATAGAACACAAGCAGAGAAAAGATGATGATGATCATGAATGTGTCTGTTCTCAGTCATGTTCTCATCACTGACTCCCTCTGTCTCATCCACATTAACCCCAAACTTCTTACTGCCTTCTGCCTGCTGATTCTTATCTCCATAAACTAGTCTACATCTGTGGTGAGTGAGGGTCAGGACTTTATACACCAGCGGAGTGAAAAAGACGCGCAGTAACAGGAAATCAGTTGTTCGGCTGAAATCAGCGCGCAGTGAAAATAAAAAATATATTTCACCAAATCAGTGGATTAAAACTAAAGTAACGAGCCGGTTTTGAAAATGTAAGAAGTAAAAAGTACAGATATTTGTGTAAAAATGTAATGAGTAAAAGTAAAAAGTCTGAAAAATAAATAGTGGAGTAAAAAACTGATACCAGAAAAATCTACTGAAGTACAATAACGAAGTGTTTGTACTCCGATACTTCCTCCTCTGGTGTAGTTGAACATGTCACAAGCGTTTTGTGTGTGAAATTGTGAATGCTCATTGAAAACTGCTATTTTCTCACTGTTTTTCAATGTTTTGAATGTGATTGTGTTCCAAAAGGTAAATGTAAGTGGGGAAATTTAATTCTAAGTAAAGTTCTAAGTTAATTTAGAATTTGAAGGAAAATAAGAGAGTTTTCTTTGAAGAACAAAAAAAGGGTTTTCTTTACTAATGTGTTTGACTCTATACTGAATATATTGAAAGTGATTGTGTTTGGGTGACAGTACAAAGAACTGTAATACAAGCAGTATATTTGTTTATGTAACTTTTTTATTTATTTTTCTTTGTTGTTTTCATTATTTTGAGTAATTTAAACTAATTCTTGTTTAAGAAATTATACATAGAAAATAAACAAGGTTTATATTTCTTTATAATTACCTGAAGTGTGATATTTAAGTGAAGTCTTACAGGGAGTAAGGGCAGCACTAATTCATTCCCTTACTATACGAGAATAATTGTTCCCGTTACATATACAATACACAGAGAAAAGCTCTGAGGAGATTATGACAATACTTAACATTATTTTAATGTGATTTAGGTGAAATAGGTAGAGGTGATTAAAAACGTTCATATTTATTCATTCATTCATTCATTCATTCATTTTCTCCCGCTTATCCGTAATTCGGGTCGCGGGGGCAGCAGTCTAAGCAGACCCCCGCCTTCGACTGCTGCCCAATCCTCACAGCACCGTCCCTTACGGTCCCTCCTGCAGGTGGTGAGCCCACGGGAAGGCGGCCCCACGTCACTCCGACGTCACGGACCTTGATATTTCCCTTGTAAGGGACCCCCGGAGCATAGAGGGTTAAGGGCCTTGCTCAAGGGCCCAAGAGTGGCAGCTTGGCGATACCGGGGCTCGAACCCCAGACCTTCCGATCGGCAACCCAGCGCCTTAACCGCTGGAGCCACCACTCCCCCGTTCATATTTATATCATTTCTAAACATTAATACAATTATGATACGTAAAGATTATGTTAAAGATAATAAACGTCATTTTGCGCTGTTCAGAAAGTCAGTCAGATGCAGCGAGTTGTGAGCCCAGACTGCAGTACAGCCGGAAGTGTAAGTCATATAATCTATAGCTAGGGCTGCACAATTAATCATATTTTATCCTGATGACTGTTTTTGCCCCTGTTTAATTAAAGGAATACTCCACCCTGAGATGAAAAATATTTTATAAATTACTGATCAGCAAGGCATCTATACAGTGTTTGAGAGCTCAACACGCTGCAACTGAAGAAAACACATGCAAATTGAAAAAAACACCGTTATCAGTTTGACAACACATGTGCTGCAAATCCTCACAACACAACCAAAAACACAGAAACACGCTGCAAATCCTCACAACACAACCAAAAACACAGAAACACGCTGCAAATCCTCACAACACAACCAAACACAGAAACACGCTGCAAATCCTCACAACACAACCAAACACAGAAACACGCTGCAAATCCTCACAACACAACCAAACACAGAAACACGCTGCAAATCCTCACAACACAACCAAACACAGAAACACGCTGCAAATCCTCACAACACAACCAAACACAGAAACACGCTGCAAATCCTCACAACACAACCAAACACAGAAACACGCTGCAAATCCTCACAACACAACCAAACACAGAAACACGCTGCAAATCCTCACAACAAAAACAAATAGCACAGATCACAAAATAAATGTTTCAAGGGGACCACAACAAGTGACAAACCCGTCTGGAGCTGCTTATTGTTCAATGTCTATTCGTCAGTGGTGTTGATGTGTGTCGATGACCTGAAAGGTGAGTTGTTTGTTGATTTTATCATTGTTTGTTTATGATTCCTTGGCCTTTTGGACATTATTATCCTAAATAATCTGATGAAATACACAATTAACTGTAAAATGTTATATTAACCAGCAAAGCCAGGAATCATGATCAGAATGTTAAAAGAAACAAAAAACTCACCTTTCAGATCATCAACACCACCACTGATCAATAGACACTGAACAAGCAGTCACTTGTCATCACTGGTTGGGGTCCCCATGAAACTTTTAATTTGTGTTCTGTGCTATTTGCAGTGTAATTGAATTGGTTGTGTTGTGAGGATTTGCAGCACATGGTGTTTAACTGATGAAGATGTTTTCTTAATTTGCTGGTGTTTTTTCTATTTGCATATGTTTTCTTCAGTTGCAGTGTCTTGAACTTTCTGGTCCACCGTGATCCGAGGTGTGACTTACATATTTCACCTGATCAGAATCATTGTATAATTACTGGCTTTTGGCAATGACCAAATATTTGTTTAAGAGTCAAGTTCAGACGCAAGGTTGATATTTTAATTGTTACATTCATAAGTTTTGGATTCCATGACTGGTCCCCGGCCTAAGTTATTACTGTGTGAGGCAGAGGTGGGAACAATTCATTGATGAGATTCTAGGAAATGTCTTAATTATATTGGTGCATGTTTTTTTAGATGCTGCTGTAAATGGTATTATTTTAAAATGTACTAAATTGCCTTTTCTGTCTTCTCTTTCTTTACTGTTTTGTAGGTGAGCAGCCGAGGAATCTGCATAGACCCACCAGTGAACTATTCTACTTTAGTCATTCTGTTATTCCTGTTTTTTTTTTTACTTTAATTAAATTAAATTAAATGTGATTTACACATTCTGAGTTGAAGTCATTTATTTTTTTAAGCATAGAGCAGCACATAAAATCAACTAATATTAGTTGTTTGTTTGGCCAGGCACAGTTTTACATTGTAACTGAGGTTTGAAATGGTTTGACAGTGGATTGTTGATAGTAAAATTAAGTACACATTAAGTTCACCCACAGAAATCAATCATGAAATTAATAAATGGGACCCAAATCGCACCCACTGTGGTCCCATAGCAACCCCATAAAGGGGCCATTTGTGGGTTGACCCATGATTAAATCATGTGGGCCCCATAAGGGTCCTTTTTGTAGCCCACTTTGGCCCCATTTTTAACACCTATTTGGGACCCAAATAGGCCCATATAAAGAACACCAATATCAGTGGCCCCTCTGGGCTAACACACATGGGGCCCATGTGGAGCCGATGGACAAATTTATCTGGACCCCATTAGGGTTGCCCATGCAGGGCCCAAGTGACAGCCCATCAAAAACCCACATGGGGCCAACAATAAAATCTTGGCTAGGATGTGACAGGACCAACACGGGTCCTGAGTGATGTGAACATCTAAGTATTCATTCTTTTTTAAATCCCCATTTACATTTGTGAATCGAATTAATTTGTGTGAATCTCCGTTTATTTGTAAACCGGAATCTATGAACAAATAAAAATGGAGAATGATGATAGAAGAGAATGAAGAGTGATAGATGATGAAGTCATGTCTCTCATGAAGCTCAACCACTAAATATAAGGCACAGTGGCAGACAACCAATCAGATTTCACTTCCTCAAAATGTCTGAGCCAATGATGTTTGCGGATGTAGAACTCGAGCCCGTTGGCCCCGCCCACTGCTTTGTGATCTGCTTTTGTACTTATAGCCTTCCGTCACGCGCTCCGGTCTGAAGTTAATGTTGGGCGCGTGAGATTTTCTCCACTTCGACGTTCCTTTCGCCGTTATAAATCTATCGCGCGCGAGCTTCAACCCCGTTTTTGTCCCGGATTTAGCGGATTTTTACCCAAAGGTGAGATACAGTGAAATGTAGCAGCTGAGCTGCTCGGGGAACAGCTAGTGCAGGGGCGTAGCCATCATTTCAAAAGTGTGGGGACGAGATGTCTAGTGTTACCTGTTTGTTTTTTTCAGTTAACCCTTAAATAATTGACAGGTTTTATTTTTAATCATAATCTTTTTTTGCTTTATATGCTTTATGATTATATATGATTATAAAACAGAAAGAAAGAAATACAGCAGCTCGCCACTGAGACAGTGCCCTTAAAAGGACATCTTTGTACCTTATTTACCTCAAAAATGTATAGTTGTACATTAAGGTACACATTGGTACTCTAAGGTAGTAATGTGTACCTTTTTGAGTATAAAGTACAAAGATGTCCTTATAATGGTACTAAGATAATGGTACTTGTTTACATAATTTATATTTCAAATTGTATTTTGTGTATGCACAGTACATGACACACAGTAATGGAGACTTGCACATTCAAATAATACTTCATTTTGTTCTCTTCTACAGTCCATGTTTCAGGAATAAAACAACTCATTTAAAACAAACTATTGAAAGAAAATATGTATTGAACTCAACTGACAAACATGTCAAGACCCGATATCAATTATACCTGCCTACTTCTACAGCAGCCAACTCTTTGTCAGATGCCCCCTGTTCTGTATACAAAAAAATACAAATCAGTCTGATTAGTCCAAGTTAAAATATATAAGAAATATCTTATCATAGACAGTGCTGTGAATAATCTGTCCTAACATCTAAAGCCTCATTGAAACGTTCTGCCTCATTCACCTCAACTCAGGAATTCTCTTCTGCCTCTGTCTATTGAAAATAAAGTACAAAAGTAGTGTTTAAAACATGTACATACAGGGAATAGTGACATACAGAAGAAAATAACAAATGAAGTACACTGCTGGACATTAACCAATAATTTGTATCCTAAATTGTTTTTTAACACTTCAGTATGGGGAACATATTTACTATTAACTTCGACATTTGCCTCAAACTCTTAATTTACTGCTTATTAAGGTGGTCGTTGTAGTTAAGTTTAGGTATTAGGTAGGATTATGGGATGCAGAATATGGTCATAAAGAATAAGGAATTAATGTGCTTTCTAAGTTGCCTACTAATAAACAGCCAATGTGCAGTTGTTCATCATACTAATGTGTTACAGATTTTTTTCTATATTTTACTAATTACATTTTTTATGATTGGTCCATATATAATTCTACAAACACTTGTGTATTAATAGATTATACATTATAAAATGTAAAAAAAAAAAAACTGCAATAGCAGCCAGGTGTTAAAAGCCACATCTGTTCTCACCTGTAAAGTTTCTTGTGTAACATCCTGAATCTGCTCTGACAATCCGAGGCTGTCTGTTTCTTGCTCATTCTTGACAACACATAAAAATGTAAAATTAGTGCAATAATGAAAGAGCAGCCCATAAAATAAAGATCAGTTCCTATCAGCATACTGTAACGTTTCCCCTGTCATCTACCCTCATTCACCGGACTACATTACCCATCATCCTTTGCACCCCCCATCATCCACCATGTTTGTTTCCCGTCTTCACTTGTCTGTTCACCAGGACTCTATCTATACTCATCACCACTGTCTTCACTCATTGACGGTTATCGTCTTTACTCGGTTGTATGTATGTGTGATTTACCTGCTCCTTATTATTAAAATCACATCTTTAATGTTACTATTCGTGTCCTCGTGTCTCCGTGTACATACCGTGACACACAGAGTTAAACCTGCTGTCAAATCTCACTTCAACATTATCTTTATTCTTATTGGAAGGGTTTTGCTAACACACTTGTAAAACAAAAGACGTAATAAAAGAGTTTAAGGAAAATACACAGAAAAAAGTAAACGTTTGTCCAAGCAGCTATATTTCTTTATAATCCTTTAAATCCTTTAAAACCTGCAAATTATTCAACAAGAGCAACAGGCAGAGCTACTAAACATTGTGCAACACAATTAGGATACCAAGCGTTTTTTGCCGCTTTAAGCTCATGGCAACCGAATGTTGGATCGCGCGCGGGACGCAGATGCGACTCGAGCTACAGTACTAGGGCACGTGATGATGACGTGACAAGTGAGTGACTGATTGCCATGGATACGTGAACGTCATGTATAGACTATCTTGTCTCTTTGAATTTTAAATCACTCTGCATTTATATACATTGCTCCATTAAAACCTCAACATGTCGTGAACACACACACTCCACTAAAAAAGTGAGGGGGACGAATTACTTATTATAAAAAGTGCGTGGGACATGTCCCCCGCATCCCCCGTGTAATCTACGCCCCTGAGCTAGTGGACATTCTGGAGCCATGAACCGTTTTTTCCTTTATTCCTCTTTAGGAGAACCTCCACACACTTCTCCTCCTGCTGCTGCTGCTGGATAAAAGGTACACTTTATTCATGTATCTCATCTTTCTGATAAAGATTTCATGTCATTAGCAGGGGGAGGGAGAAAATGATTCTTCCATTAGGCATCGCCACAGCGGATCATCTTTCTCCATACCCCCTGCTCTCTAAACCTGCCTCTTTCCATCCTCAGCATTCTCTTATCAATATACCCCATGCCCATGAAACCATACTGTTGCTCACAGATGGTCACCTCTTCTCTCAGCCTGGTTTCCACTACTCTTTCCCATAACTTCATGTTGTGACTGATCAACTTAATTCCCCTGTAGTTACTGCAGGTCTGCACATCTCCCTTATTCTTAAAGATCACTACCAGCACACTCCTTCTCCATTCCTCAGGCATCCTCTCACCTATCTCCTAAACATCATAATGTTTCTACTGGTATGTCATCTGGTCCAACCGAGTTTCCACTCTTCATCCTCTTAATCGCTGCTCTCACTTCCTCCTTACTAATCCTATCCACTTCCTGCTTCACATCTCCACACCATCCAACCTTCTCTCTCTCTCATTTTCCTCATTCATCAGCTGCTCAAAATACTCCCTCCATCTTCTCAACACACTCTCCTCACTAGTCAACACATTTCCATCTCCATCCTTTACTGCTCTAACTTGCAGCACATCCTTCCCAGCTCGGTCCCTCTGCCTGGCCAATCGGTACAAATCCTTTTCTAATTATTTTGTGTCCAATTTCTCCTACAGCTATTCATGTGCCTTTTCCTTGTCCGTCACCACATCCCTCTTCACGTGCTGCTGCACCTCCTTGTACTCCTGCCTACTTTTCTCATCACTCTATCGATCCCAATTCTTTTTCTCCAACCTTTTTTTCCTTCTGCTCTCCTGCACTTCCTCATTCCACCACCACATCTCTTTGTCTTCCTTTCTATTTCCAGATGTCACATCAACTACCTTTCTAGCTGTCTCCCTAATCACTTCTGCAGTGGTTCCACAATCATCCAGCACCTCTTCACCACCACCAAGCCCCTGTCTGACCTCTTCCCTGAACCTCACACTACACTGTTCCTCCTTCAGTTTCCATCATTTGATTCTTCTTTCAGTCCTTAATCTACTCCTCTTCTTCTTCATCTCCTAAACCATCCTACAGACCACCATCCGATGCTGTCTAGCTACACTGTTCCCTGGCAACACCTTCTTCTTCTTCTTCTTCTTTCGGCTTCTCCCATTAGGGGTCGCCACAGCGGATAATCTATCTCCATACCCTCCCCCTCCCCCATCCTCTACATCTGCCTCTTTCACACCAACTACCGTATTTTTCAGACTATAAGCCGCTACTTTTTTCCCACGTTTGGAACCCCGCGGCTTATTTATGGATTTTTCCTGGGTTTTTCCCGGTTTCACAAACTTCAAGCCAAAAATCTGAGCGACATAACATTAGACCAATGAAATTTCCGAACGGAAAAACGCACCTCACCTGTGTTCTGAGCTGCACGGCGGTGGCGCACGACGATGACAAAAGATAAACTTCTGAGAGAAATACAGTGGTACCTTGACCTACGAGTTTAATTCGTTCCGTGGAGGAGCTCGTATCTCAATTTGCTCGCACATCAAATCAGTTTTCCATATTGAAAATACTTAAAATGGCATTAATCCGTTCCAACCCTCAAAATGACCCCGTTTTTATGTTCCATGTTATTAAATTGGAAAATACATTTTGTATAAAAACATAATAAAAGAGAATGTAAAGATATAATAAGGTTTTATTCAGTGTATTTTCCTTGGAAATGAGACGACTTAAACTAACGAAAACGCCGGTGGGGGGTGTGTGTGTGTGTGTGTGGGGAGGGGGGTAGAGGCGATAAGCGGAGACGGAGGGAAAACTCGTTTTTTACTATCACTCCTTTTTTAACATTTTTACTTTATTTTCGTTACAGTCTTCGCTCTCTGGCTTCTCTTCGCCATCTAGCAGCGGCGTCTCGAGCTCATACCTCAATTTTTTGCTCACGTAACAAAGCCAAAAAATTCGACCGAGTGACCGCTCGTACCTGGGAAAACTCGTACATTAATGCACTTGTAGGTCAAGGTACCACTGTAGTTGTGAAAGGAAGGAGGAAGACAGTGAACAATGACTTACTTGGTCGGCTACTGTTTAGCTCGCTAACTCCAGTTGCAACAGAAATCATATATCCAAAACTCGTGCTTTTTTATTTTTCTTGGCAACAGCGTTATGGGTTAGTCAAAGAAACTTAGAAATGAGCATCAGAAAATAATAAGGACATAATCCTCAGTCTTGAACACACACAGTAAAACTGGAAAAATGCAGTGGCATGCTATTCCCAAAATACCGCTATGCTCCTAATAAAAGCGCAACATATTGCATTTAGTGTATTTTTTTAAAGCCTGTGTAAAGTTCATTAGTTTCAGTGTAGACAGGTGCGGCTTATTTATGTTAAAAATAAAAATCTTTGTCAAATTCAGTGGGTGCGGCTTATATATGGGTGTGCTTTATAGTCCAGAAATTACGGTACCTGCATGTCTTTCTTCATCACATCCATAAACCTACTCCTTGGCCTTCCTCTTTTCCTCCTTCCCGGTGGCTCCATCCTACCAATATACCCCATGTCCCTCCTCTGCACATGTCCAAACCATCTCAATCTCGCCTCACCTTGTCTCCAAAACGTCCTATATACATTGTCCTTCTAATAAACTGGCTAATATACTCGCTGTCCCTGGCAACACCTTACAGTCGCCAATTTCCTTCAGGTTGCATCTTCTACATAGAACATAGTCCACCTGTGTGCACCTTCCTCCACTCTTATACGTCACTCTATGCTCCTCATTCTTCTTAAAATACGTGTTCACCACTGCCATTTTCATCTTTTTAGCAAAAATCTACCACCTTTCACCTTCCGCATTCCTCTCCCTAATTCCATACATACTTATCACCTCTGTTCCCTTCACCCCCTTGCCCATTAAAGTCTGCCCCATTTACCAATCTTTCATTACTAGGTTCACCATCTACCAATTCATCTAACTTACTTCAGAATTTTTCCTTCTCCTACATTTAGGTAGGCGATTTTCAGCTGAAAGTGGAGGTACATGCTAACAAAGTTGATTGAAAATGCCCTCATAGGCCATTAGGAGGAAGTAGGTTGCTGCTTTTGACAGCCACAGATAATTACCTGCAGTCCTCATCAATGTATTGTTGTCCCAACCACAGGGATTTTCACACATCATTTGGACGACAGCCAATAAATTTATAAATTAATTTAATAAATTTAATAAATTTACGATCTGCATTTCTAAATTTACGATCTGCAATTCTAAATTTAGAATGTACATGCACGTGTTTTTGGAGGTTTTTTACACAACAGCGTTGCTGCGATTTGTTTGATGTATATAAAAATTTACATACATGTTTGCTAACAACAAAAGGCATATGTGCACCAACTAACAGCGGAGATTTACCAGTATACAATACAAACCACCGTCGATTCTCGATACAAACCTTTATTATATTCTCCAACATTGCAAACACAAAGATCGCTCACAAAATCACAAAAACGTGCGGAGTGTAGTTCGGTTTTACAAAAAGCTAACCAGTGTCAAAATTAAATTTGCGAGTGATTTTACTCTGACACACAGCTCTGAAAAGTATCCTACACTCCTGTGCCTCCTCTTCCAACATAGCATCTGTAAGGCTTGATTTTTCCACCACTTCCACGAGTTCTTCTGCGGCTGCATGGCACTGTGCCTGAAACTCATCATCGGTAATATCCTGAATGACGCAGTGCATCCAGCAGTTTGAGTTTGTTTCCTTCTTCACGTCATTCCAGGCTAATCTCTAATATAAGACGCACCCTGGGTGAGGGGTACGTACAACTTTCTTTAAGACGCATCTTATATACGCTAAAATACGGTAGTGAGATGGTGAAGTGGCATCGATAACTAACATTTTCAAAAGCCGGATGATTGGTCATGGGGATCAAGATAACCGACGTTAGGTGGCAAATTTGCCCCCCATTTCAAAAACGTCGACTAAGTAGGTTTGGCGAGTTAACCGAGGTCGAGATAAGTGGGTTCAACTGTATATTTAATCATTTAATTTTGTTTTCCAGATGCACCACTGCTCAGATTGTGGGAAGAGTTTTACTAAAATTGCTGTTCTGAAAAGACACCAACGTATCCACACACGAGAGAAACTGTATCACTGTGAACAGTGTGAGAAGAGTTTTAATCGCCAGGGTAATCTCAAAGAACACCAGCGTATCCACACAGGAGAGAAGCCGTATTACTGTGAACAGTGTGGGAAGAGTTTTAATCGTCAGAGTAGTCTCAAAAGACACCAGCAGATCCACATAGGAGAGAAGCCGTATCAGTGTGGGCAGTGTAAGAAGAGTTTTACTGATCAGAGTAGTCTCAAAAGACACCAGCGTATCCACACAGGAGAGAAGCCGTATTACTGTGAACAGTGTGGGAAGAGTTTTACTTATCAGAGTAATCTCAAAAGACACCAGCGTAACCACACAGGAGAGAAGCCATATTACTGTGAACAGTGTGGGAAGAGTTTTAATCATCAGAGGCATCTCAAATTACACCAGTGTATCCACACAGGAGAGAAGCCATATTACTGTGAACAGTGTGGGAAGAGTTTTACTCAAAAGAGTAATTTTAGAATACACCAGCGTTTCCACACAGGAGAGAAGCTGTATCACTGTAAACAGTGTGGGAAGAGTTTTAATCGTCAGAGTCATCTCAAATCACACCAGAGTATCCACACAGGAGTGAAGCCGTATTACTGTGAACAGTGTGGAAGAAGTTTTAATCGTCAGAGTCATCTCAAATCACACCAGCGTATCCACACAGGAGAGAAGCCGTATCACTGTGAACAGTGTGGGAAATGTTTTACTCAGCACGGAATTCTCAGATTACACCAGCGTATCCACACAGGAGAGAAGCCGTATCGCTGTGAACAGTGTGGGAAGAGCTTTAATCATCAGAGTAATTTTAAAATGCACCAGCGTATTCACACAGGAGAGAAGCCGTATCACTGTGAACAGTGTGGGAAGAGTTTTAGTGCTCCGAGCACCCTCCTCAGCCACCAGCAGAGTCATACAGGACAGAAGCTGTACCTCTGTGGACAGTGTGGACGGAGCTATGTTTATCAAAGCTCATTATGGAACCACAAGTGCCCTAACATACAACCATAAACTCATGAAGTAAATTTGTAAAACAAATAATCTTCTTAAATTTCTTATTTAAATGGATGTAAAGGGGAAATTGTACTGTAAATATTGGGGAACTTTAAATTGTAATGTTAATGTTAATTATCTCTAACAAACTGGACACCTTTCCAAGCCATCAGAACATTGTTGGTCCATTTACAGTTACACTACAACTACACTTTATGGCAACATGTTTGGGGCTTCCTGAGCATCTCACCCATATGTGCTTTCTGAACATTATCTAATGGAACTGCTTCCAATCCATTGTCCCCTGAGCACAGTGTTACTGATTTACTGCAAACTTGAGCTTGATCACACGGTTACACAGCAAGATTAGGGGATAGATTTTTGTTGTATATGTCTGAACCTATAAGAATTAAAGTGCAGACAAATCTCACCTCAAGTCTTTTTTAAATCTCAAATGTTAAATGTATAAACTTTAGGTATTTTGCACCAACGTTCATTTTTTGTGTTTCTTTAACTTCGAATAAGTTTATTAGTCAACTGTAAGGTTTGGTTGAGGAGTGGTAATTGTATGGGGCTGTACTTTAGGGTTAAGACTAAAGAAAGAAATGTTAATTACTTTAGCGTACCTAAACATTTTGTACAATGCTATGCTTCTAATATTGTGAGACAGTCCTTTATTAATCCAGCATGACTGTGCCACAGTGCACAAACTAAGGTTCATAAAGACATGTTTGGATGAGTTTGGTGTGGAAGAACTGAACTGGCCTGCACAGAGCTCTAATCTCGACTTCACTGAACACCTTTGAGATTAAGGTGAATGTAAAAGTTGATTATTCTAAATGGACTGTATGAGTCTCGGTGTCATTAAAAATGTCTTCAGCAACATTTTTTTGTTATTATTTCATGAACAGTTCACTTATTTTTCTCTTGCTACTGTTTGTTAACTTATACTTTATTTTTTTTAAGCAAAAAAATTGAAATGCTGGTGATAAAACCAATGTTTTGATTCTATATCATAGATGATTATGAAGTATCAACAAATCATCATTGTTATTTACTAAATTAAATTTCAGTTATTAAGCAAAATTCCATTATACAAAAGAATACAATGGAAAGCAATCAACTTTAATGTGGGAGCATTAAAATCTGTGTTTCCAGCGTCCAACTGTGACACTCAGTAACTTCAGGAGTCTCAGTCTAGAATTGTATGCAGTTCTCACTGCTCTGAATACAAGTAGCTTCATCACCAAATGGAAATAAAAGTAATTAATAACCAAAATGATTAAAATCTAATAGATGTTTACACTACATGCTGCATACGAAAATTACGTGTGCATACAAATTTTAGACAACTAATTTCCACTTAAATATAAAGAAATATAAAGTAAATGGTGCAATGTGCTTTTTAACCAAGTTAATATGGTTCATTTAAATGTATAGTATAAGCAAACATTACAGGTTTGAATATGTGTGCAGTTCAGTGTTGCAAAAACTAAATAATACAGATTTACTTATATATAAATACACTTTTGCTCCACAATTACATTAGGATTAGTTTACACACTGAAATACCTTATACAAATTGCACAGAGTGGGTAGTTCATTAGTCGTATTTATCTACATTATAACTGTAATATGTTGGCATCTTATGACATCTCATAAATAAAGCCAGCGGTGGCAAAGGTTCACACATCCTTCACTCAGTAGAAGTACAGATACTCATGTTTTAAAAAGACGAGCTTGGGGGTGGGGAAGAGGTGCTGGATGATTGTGGAGCTACGGCAGAAGTGATAAGGGAGACAGTTAGAAAGGTTCTTGGTGTGACATCTGGAAATAGAAAGGAAGACAAAGAGACGTGGTGGTGGAATGAGGAAGTGCAGGAGAGCAGAAGGAGGAAGAGGTTGGAGAAACAGAATTGGGATCGACAGAGTGATGAGAAAAGTAGGCAGGAGAACAAGGAGATGCAGCAGCAGGTGAAGAGAGTTGTGGTGAAAGCCAAGGAAAAGGCATATGAATAGCTGTAGGAGAAGTTGGACACTACGGAAGGAGAAAAGTATTTGTAGCGATTGGTCAGGCAGAGAGACCGAGCTGGGAAGGATGTGCTGCAAGTTAGAGCAATAAAGGATCGAGATGGAAATGTGTTGACTAGTAAGGAAAGTGTGTTGAGAAGATGGAGGGAGTATTTTGAGCAGCTGATGAAAATGAGAAAAGGGTGGGTGCCATAGAGATGGTGAAGCAGGAAGTGGATAGGATTAGTAAGGAGGAAGAGTGGAAAGTCGGTTGGATCAGATGACATATTGGTAGAAGCATAGAGATGTTTAGGAGATGCAGTGGAGTTTTTAAAAAGATTGTTTAACAAAATCTTTGAAAAAAGGGGGTTTCCTGAGGAATGGAGAAGGAGTGTGCTGGTACTGATCTTTAAGAATAAGGGACCTGCAGTAAGTACAGGGGAATTAAGTTGATCAGTCACACCATGAAGTTATGGGAAAGAGTAGTGTTTGGGAGTCCCAAAGCTCTAGAAACAGCTTTATAACCTTTTCCAGACTGATACCCATACTTTGTATATGTATATTATATATGTACATGAACATGTACTGAAGACGTACCTCTTCCTGAAATACCTAAATTAGCGCTTTCCAAGTTTGTAGAATTCGAGTTATGTTTATATTAAGTTTGTAATCTTGCGTACCAGTGTAGATTTATTCATTACTAGAGATTTAAAGCACTTTTGTACGTCGCTCTGGATAAGGGCGTCTGCTAAATGCCGCAAATGTAAATGTAAATGTATGTATATGTATATGTATATTACCCTGAACACGCCGCATGATCTGAGGTATCTGTGGATCTACTTACTGGCTGAAATTTTGTCAGAAAGAAATAATAGATAGATATTGACAATAGTCCAAATTTAAAGTGTCCCAGTGTGATTGTCTCAATGCTCAGCTGACTTTTATCTGGATTATATGGGCATCACATGGGCATGGGGTCAGAGTGCTTAGTCCGGGATGTGGGCCCCAGTTAGGTTGCCTATTTTGTTTATTCGAGGGCCCTGTATAGGCCATATTTGGGCTATATTTAGCTATATTATTCAATTGATGATAAATTCAATTGATATGTTTTTTGCATGTTTTATATGATCGAAACAACATTTTTAACGATAACATAGTATGACCTTTAATAAAAAAAAATTTTTTTAAATCTCTTGTGCAGCACACAGAGTCTCCCATTGGCTCCTGTGTTCCCGCCTTCTCAATCTGAAGAAACGATCACCTGACTTGACCTGACCTGACCTGACCTGGATAACCTGACATCTCTGTCACGGTAAGAAATTATCTTTTGTTTTAAATTAATCACATTTTACTGTTGTTTTTATTTAATGTAAACTTCTGAAATATTTGTGGTAATTAAAGTTACAGGCACGATATAATGAAGGTCAGTGTGGAGAGTGAACTGGTTTACCTCAGAGATAAACACCTGTGGAAAACTGAACATTCTTAACGATTAGCAGATAACTAGGAAATTGTCTACTAAAATGTGGAAATAACGACTTTTCAAACCATTTTTACCCGTGTTTTCTCCATATAGTGTCCTCATGATAACAGGAGGGTAAAACAGTAAAAGCAGTGTGGAGTCTCTTTCTCTTTACTGCCTTTATAACATGTGTATATACAATACACAGAGAAAAGCTCTGAGGAGATTGTGACAATACTTAACATTATTTTTATGTGATTTAGGTGAAATTGGTAGAGGTGATAAAAAAAACCTTTATATTTAAATCATTTCTAAACATTAATAAAATTATGAAATTCAAGAGCAGAAAACTCTGAATTCTTTCGAATCACTTTCACAGTATTTTTTATCTTAAGCACGCTTCGGTTTGTGCGGTCAAGTGGAACACTTGCTGTGTTTAGCTCCACCAAGGCTTTTTGAAGACAAAACATCGTTATAAGTAACTTAAACTAATGTTACAGTGGTCAGTTTATATTATTACGATCCAAAGTGAACCAGTATGATTTTGATAATCGATCTGTGTTCAAGGCCCACACTAATTATTCTAAACATTAATCACAACAAAGCCTGAAATTCACATAATTGATAGATTTAGCTTTTTGCATGGTATTGTGTAATTTTACATCATTTACTCAGATCAGTTAACAGTTTGGGCAAATGGTGGATTAGAAGGTGCTTATGATTGTGATTTTTTGTCTTTTGTTTGTTTGTTTGTTTTTTTTGTTTTTTTTACTGATGTGGTGATTGCGGTGATGTGTCAGTGGTGTTGATGTGTGTCGATGACCTGAAAGGTGAGTTGTTTGTTTATTTTATCATTGTTTGTTTATGATTCCTTGGTCTTTTGGATATTATTATCCTAAATAATCTGATGAAATACACAATTAACTGTAAAATGTTATATTAACTGGCAAAGCCAAGGAATCATGATCAGAATGTTCAAATAAACAAAAAACCTCACCTTTCAGATCATCAACACCACCACTGATGAATAGACACTGAACAAGCAGTCCCGGGGTTGTCACTTGTTGGGGTCCCCATGATACATTTATTTTGTGTTCTGTGCTATTTGCAGTGTAAATGAATTGGTTGTGTTGTGAGGATTTGCAGGACGTTTCTGTATTTAGTTGTGTTGTGAGGATTTGCAGCACATGGTGTTTAACTGATGAAGATGTTTTATTAATTTGCTGGTGATTTTTCTATTTGCATATGTTTTTTTCAGTTGCAGTGCGTTGAACTTTCTGGTCCACCGTGATCCGAGGTGTGACTTACATCTTTCAGCTGATCAGATTCATTGTTCAATCACTGGCTTTTGGCAATGGCCAAATATTCGTTTAAGAGTCAAGTTCAGATGCAAGGTTGATATTTTAATTGTTACATTTATAAGTTTTGGATTTCATGACTGGTTATTACTTAAGTTATTATTTTGCGAGGCAGAGGTGGGAACAATTCACTGATGGGATTCTAGAAAATGTCTTAATTATATTGATGCATGTTTTTTTAAGATGCTGCTGTGAAAGGTAGTATTTTAAAATGTACTAAATTGCATTTTCTGTCTTCTCTTTCTTTACTGTTGTGTAGGTGTGCAACCAAGGAATCTGCATAGACCCACCAGTGAACTATTCTACTTTAGTAATTCTGTTATTCCTGTTTCCTGTTTTGTTTTTTTTACTTGAATTAAATTAAATTAAATGTGATTTACACATTCTGAGATGAAGTCATTTATTTTTTTTAAACATAGAGCAGCACATAAAATCAACTAATATTAGTTCTTTGTTGGGTCATGCACAGTTTTACATTGTAACTGAGGTTTGAAATGGTTTGACAGTGGATTTTCTATAGTAAGATAAGTACACATTAAGTTCACCCACAAAAATCAATCATTAAATTAATAAATGGGACCCAATTCTCACCCACTGTGGTCCCACAACAACTTCATAAAGGGGCCATTTGTAGGTTGACCCATGATTAAATCATGTGGGCCCATAAGGGTCCTTTTTGTAGCCCACTTTGGCCCCATTTTTTACACCTATTTGGGAACCAAATAGGCCAATATAAAGAACACCTATATGGGTCCCACTTAGAGCCAACCATGGACCCATCAGTGGCCCCTCTGGGCTAACACACATGGGGCCCTTGTGGAGCCAATGGACAAATTTCTCTGGACCCCATTAGGGTTGCCCATGCAGGGCCCAAGTGACAACCCATCAAAAACCCACATGGGGCCCACATGGAAATATCGGCTAGGATGTGACAGGACCAACACAGGTCCTGAGTGATGTGAACATCTAAGTATTCATTCCTGTTTAAATCCCATTTACATTTGTGAATCGAATTAATTTGTGTGAATCTCCGTTTATTTGTAAACCGAAATCTAGGAACAAATAAAAATGGAGAATGATAATAGAAGAGAATGAAAAGTGAAAGATGATGAAGTCATGTCTCTCATGAAGCTCAACCACTAAAGATCAGGCACAGTGGCAGACAACCAATCAGATTTCACTTCCTGAAAATGTCTGAGCCAATGATGTTTGCGGATTTAGAACTTGAGCCCGTTGGCCCCGCCCACTGCTTTGTGATCTGTTTTTGTAACGATAGACTTCCATCACGCGCTCTGATCTGAAGTTAATGTTGGTCGCGTGAGTTTTTCTCCACTTTCCGCGCGTGCACATCGACGTTCCTTCCGCCGTTATAAATCTATCGCGCGCGAGCTTCAACCCCGTTTTTGTCCCGGATTTAGCGGATTTTTACCCAAAGGTGAGATACAGTGAAATGTAGCAGCTGAGCTGCTCGGGGAACAGCTAGTGGACATTCTGGAGTCATGAACCTCTGCATTTTTCTTCCAGGGTCCTGATTCTTTACACCTCTGATCATGAAATCAGAGTCCAGACGGAGATCTTTAGGAGAACCTCCACACACTCCTCCTGCTGCTGCTGCTGGATCAAAGGTACACTTTATTCATGTCTCATCTTTCAGTGTGGTTTGAAGGGCAAAGGTACATCATAATGTATTTTAACATTAAATAAAAAAAAATACCTTACTTTAAGTGTATCACAATAAACTACAGTTTTTTTTTTATTTATATAAAAAATCCTTTTACAAGGAAACACGAAATTTCTCCCCAAATCTTTAAGCAATTGTCCTATATGATCTGTTCTTCAGCTTTTTACTCAGTTGATAAAGTAAACAATGTTTGAGACCAACAGCTTTTACACATGCAACCAGTTAACAGATCACATATTCACATGCGTATCCCAGTGATCTCACAGAGGAAGTTTAGTTTTAAAGTAAAGTATTAAGTGGTGGACTGCAAGTTTGTTTAGTTTCTGCCTCGCACTTTAAGATCATTTATTAGTATTACTTTTGAAAATTAGAACCATGTTTCCACTGTGTTGAGTACTAGTGTATCCTGGAATCACAGTGTTGATGGACCCTAAGAGAACAGGTGGTCTTAGCCTAAAAGGCATCTATTATCAAAATAGGCCAACACAACTACATCTGCTCGAATACACCCCGTTTAATCAGAGCAGAAGCCTCTATGTCAACATAAGCAGTGTTTACATGTGATTATAACAGGAGACAACATACAGCGGGTAAAATAAGTATCGAAAACATCACCATTTTTCTCAGTAAATATATTTCATAAGGTGCTATTTATATTGTTAGATTTGTATTATTTCCCATGTGATCAACGATGCCCGTGGTGTCTTTTCTGATCAGGGAAGAATCACAGCACACAGAATGGAGCAATGTTCTTCTTCAGTTTATTGCAGATAACAGACAAGTAAATATACACTGAAAAAAAAAAACCTGACTTAAAGCTGTTCCTGATTGGGTAAGAAGACATAGCAACTGGAGATGTGTGAGTCCAGATAAAGACTTTCTGTATACCTTACATACTCACATCGGAAAGACTCTATAGACATTAAACAGATAACATAATGTGTTTAGAGAACCAGTGTGAGAACCATCTTAACACTAACAGACATAAAATCCAGACATACAAAGATATCAAACTATTCAGAACATTCAGAAGTTTAGAAATCATTCTGTAACCAATGCAATTAGTATGTTTGCAACAGTAAGGATGTGAAGGTCTTGAGAGAGCTTTTCGCTTTTACCCATCATGAGATGTTTCTTGTGGGACACCTTTATACAAGCCATCAGTTGGGACTGAAGCAGCTGATATTAATTTACAATGACAATAGGCAGGATTGATTTCTAATTACTGATTGATATCTACTGGTGTCTTGGATTTTTTATTCCTTTTTGCACCTCCCTGTCTTCATGTGTTCAATACTTTTTCTTGTGTGTGTGTTATTTCACAACATTACACAACTTTGTTTTATGGACCAGTATGGTTTGATTCCTTTGTATGTGTGGATTGCATGGGTTGTTACCAACATCTGATCAAGATTTCATGTCACTAGCAGGGGGAGGGAGAAAAGGACCTGCGTTAAAAATGATGTACAGTAAAACCCAGAGTGACTTCTTTCCTTCTTCTTCTTCATTCGGCTTCTCCCATTAGGCGTCGCCACAGTGGATCATCCGTCTCCATACCCCCCCTTTCCTCTACATCTGCCTATTTCACACCAACTTTCTGCATGTCTTTCTTCACCACATCCATAACCCCCCTTCTTGGCCTTCCTCTTTTCCTCCTCCCCGGTGGCTCCATCCTCAGCATTCTCCTACCGATATACCCCATGTCCCTCCTCTGCACATGTCCAAACCATCTCAATCTCGCCTCCCTCACCTTGTCTCCAAAATGTCCTACATACTTACTGTCCCTGGCAACACCTTACAGTCACCAATTTCCTTCAGATTGCATCTCCTACATAGAACATAGTCCACCTGTTTGCACCTTCCTCCACTCTTATATGTCATTCTCTGCTCCTCCTTCTTCTTAAAATACGTGTTCACCACTGACATTTTTCTCTTTTTAGCAAAAATCTACCTCCATCAGCCCTTCCACAATACTCTCCTTAATTCCATACCTACCATCACCTCCTCATCACCTCTGTTCCCTTCACCTACATGCCCTTTAAAGTCTGCACCAATCACCAATCTTTCATTCCTAGGTTCAACATCTACTACTTCATCTAACTCACTCCAGAATTTTTCCTTCTCCTTAATCTCACAGCCCACCTGTGAAGCATAAGCACTGATGATATTTATCATCTCTCCTTCAACTTCCAGCTTCACCTTCATCACCCTATCAGAAACTCTCTTCACCTCCACTACACACTTACTGTACTCTTCCTTCAGAATCCCCCTACACCATTTCTCTTTCCATCCACACCATGATAGAACAGTTTAAACACTTCCAATGTTCCTGGTCTTACTCACTTTCCATTTGGTCTCCTAAACACACAACATATCTACTTTTCTCAATCATATCAGCTCTCTCTCCCTTTACCAGTCATAGTACCAACATTTAAAGTACCAACCCGAACCTCCACTGTCCTCCACTTCTTCTTTTTCCGCTGCCTCTGTAGACGTCTTCCTCCTCTCCTTCTCCTCCTTTGGCCAACCGTAGCCCAATTTCCACTGGTACCCTGTTGGCTAACGATACCTGTGGTGGTTGTTGGTAACCCGGGCCTCCACCGATCTGGTATGAAATTCTGATTCGTGATCCGCATGTTTGATTTGGCACATGTTTTACACTGGATGTCCTTCATAACGCAACCCTCCACATGTATCCCGGGTTCAGACCTGCACTAAGAGTGCACTGACTTGTGCAACACTGGGTCAGAGTATCTTCTTTCCAAATGTATCTAAATTGTGTATGTAGAACACTTTGGTCAGGAACTGTACACATTTACTTTTAGGTAGGTGATTTTCAGCTGAGAGTCTGAAAGCAGAGGTACATGCTAACAAGTTGATTGAAAATGCCCTCATAGGCCATTAGGAGGAAGTAGGTTGCTGCTTTTGACAGCCACAGATAATTACCTGCAGTCGTCATCAGAGATGTATAGTAACGAAGTAGAACTATTTCACTACTGTACTTAAGTACTTAAAGGCCGTATCTGTACTCTACTGGAGTATTGTTTTTTTCTCCTACTTCCACTTTTACTTCAGTACATATTTTTGATGAGTTTAATACTTTTACTCCGCAAAATTTTTTATGTTCTGCATCATTAATCGTTACAGTTATAAAAATGTTACGAATCATTCCAAACCCACATTATTGTCAGGAATCCACCTGACATGCCCTTTTTGGCAGCTGTCATTGCCTCCGCTTTCTATAAAGCTCCAGGCTTCGTTCATTGAACACACCCGAGACTCATTCACTCACTAATCACCTGCTACTATATAAACCCCTCATTCACTCACACTCCTCGTCCGTTATTGTATGTATGTGTAGGTTCATGGCGGGCTGTTTCATTGCATGCATTTATTTCTCTTCGTACCTTTTCGTGTCCTCACTCTCTCCACGGCCCGGATTACCCCGATCCTCCTGGCACTGTTTTGGATATATGTTCACGCGTTTAGCACAACGTTTCACCCGTGACTGCTCAGCGCCGCACTTCCTCTCATGCACCTTGGGATCACCTATTCACGAACTGCCTTTCACCGGTTCCGGACATTCGTGGGCAGCGCTCACGGAGCGCACCACTGGAATATACTTTGCACTGCTAGTATTTATGTTGGTTCTGCCTTGTTTTGTGAATAAACTTTGTTTTTTCTATACATCGGCTTCCGCCTCTGTATCCCGCATAACAAATATCACTGCCAGCGCAAAAAACGTATTCTGTTTGTTTACAAAAAGTTAAGCTCTGTGTTTTTAGGTGTTCTAATCAAATTAGTTTTTACATAAGAAATACTTAACTGTGGCCTTTCTGGCCTTTGAGATCTTTTAGTTGCCCTAACAAGTTGAGGAGGAAAAAATGTGCAAGTTCCAAAAAATTACTGCTTGATGCACACTAATGTAATCTAAGGTAATCAGCTGTGGAGAAAAAGGCACAATTTAGGTATTCTTTTCATAATGTTGTTTCAAACCTGTTTGACACAAAAAAATATATTTAAAATAAACAAAACAATATGATGTCTTTTGACTGCTTTCTTCAATAACTACATAACACAATACTTGTACTTTTACTTTAAGTATTTAAGTAGTGCATTTTAAAATAAACTACTTGCAATACTTAAAAAAAATGTTGAATACTTTAGTACTTCCAATTAAGTATGGTGCTTAAAGAGCACTTCAACTTCTACTCAAGTCACTTTTTTGATAGAGCACTTGTACTTTTACTCAAGCCTGAGTCTCTAGTACTTTATACATCTCTGGTAGTCATCAATGTATTGTTGTCCCAACCACAGGGATTTTTACACATCATTTGGAAGACAGAATGCAGATCAGCTCAGTAGGTACTGATTGTTTGCACCAGTCCAGATTTTGAGCTTTGTCTAATGAGAGCTACTATGAGCAAATGTTCTAAATCAGACATGTATTTTGCTAAATCCAAAAGCACCCAAACATTGCTTGAACATAGTTTCAGGTCGCTTTGTGATCATGGACTGAATCCTGTTATGCTCTGATGTTATCACAGAAGGACAACAGGTTCCACAGTCTTTTTCTCTGTCTCCTGGAATTGAAAATGAGATGATATAATGCTGCTTGGTCTGGTACTGGGAAAACTCCTCCACCTTAAAGACATAAATATCGGGGATTTTGTAAGATTTTATACAAGGATTAAATAGTTAAAGGTTTTGTAAAACACCTCAAAATACCTCTCATTTAACTTGTTTCAAACCAGATCAGATTACAATAGCAGACATTTCTGATAACTTGCAAGACCAAATCTAAAATTATTACTGTATATTGAATAATTTTATTTTGTTTTCCAGATGCACCACTGCTCAGATTGTGGGAAGAGTTTTACTAAAATTGCTGTTCTGAAAAGACACCAACGTATCCACACAGGAGAGAAGCCTTATCACTGCGAACAGTGTGAGAAGAGTTTTAATTGTCAGAGTAATCTCAAAAGACACCAGCATATCCACACAGGAGAGAAGCCCTATTACTGTGACCAGTGTGGGAAGATTTTTACTCTTCAGAGTAGTCTCAAAAGACACCAGCGTATCCACACAAGACAGAAGCTGTGTTACTGTGAACAGTGTGGGAAGAGTTTTAATTGCCAGAGTAGTCTCAAATTACACCAGCGTATCCACACAGGAGAGAAGCCGTATCACTGTGAAAAGTGTGGGAAGAATTTTACTCAACAGGGTCAACTCAAATCACACCAGAGTATCCACACAGGAGAGAAGCTGTGTTACTGTGAACAGTGTGGGAAGAGTTTTAATTGCCAGAGTAGTCTCAAATTACATCAGATTATCCACATAGGAGAGAGGCCGTATCACTGTAAACAGTGTGGGAAGAGTTTTACTCAACAGCGTCAACTCAAAGAACACCAGCGTATCCACACAGGAGAGAAGCCGTATCACTGTAAACAGTGTGGGAAGAGTTTTACTTATAAGAGTAATTTTAGAATACACCACCGTGTCCACACAGGGGTAAAGCCGTATCGCTGTGAACAGTGTGGGAAGAGTTTTACTCAACGGGGTCATCTCAAATCACACCAGAGCATCCACACAGGAGTGAAGCAGTATCCCTGTAAACAGTGTGGAAAGAGTTTTACTTACCAGAGCAGTCTCAAATCGCACCAGTGTATTCACACAGGAGAGAAGCCGTATCACTGTGAACAGTGTGGGAAAAGTTTTACTCAGCAGGGTAGTCTCAGATTACACCAGCGTATCCACACAGGAGAGAAGCCGTATCACTGTGAACAGTGTGGGAAGAGTTTTAGTACCCGAAAGGCCCTCCTCAGACACCAGCAGAGTCATACAGGACAGAAGCTGTACATCTGTGGACAGTGTGGACGGAGCTATGTTTATCAAAGCTCATTAAGGAACCACAAGTGTTCTAATATACAACCATAAACTCCTGAAATTAATTTGTAAAACAAATCCTCTTCTGAAATTTCTTATTTGAAGGGATGTAAAGGGGAAATTGTACTGTAAATATTGGGGAACTTTAAATTGTAATGTTAATGTTAATTATCTCTAACAAACTGGACACCTTTCAAAGCCATCAGAACATTGTTGGTCCATCTACAGTTACACTACAACTACACTTTATGGCAACATGTATGGTGCTACCTGAGCATCTCACCCATATGTGCTTTCTGAACATTATCTAATGGATCGGCTTCCAGTTCATGGTCCCCTGAGCCCAGTGTTACTGATTTACTGCAAACTTGAGCTTGATCACACGGTTACACAGCAAGATTAGGGAATAGATTTTTGTTGTATATGTCTGAACCTATAAGAATTAAAGTGCATACAAATCTCACCAAGTCTTTTTTAAATCTCAAATGTTAAATGTACCGACGTTCATTATTTGTGTTTCTCTAAATTCGAATAAGTTTATTAGTCAACTGTAAGGTTTGGTTGAGGAGTGGTAATTGTATGGGGCTGTACTTTAGGGGTAAGACTCAGCCTCTGACTTAAAGTGTAGGGAAATGTTAATTACTTTAGCGTACCTAAACATTTTGTACAATGCTATGCTTCTAATATTGTGAGACAGTCCTTTATTAATCCAGCATGACTGTGCCACAGTGCACAAACTAAGGTTCATAAAGACATGGTTGGATGAGTTTGGTGTGGAAGAACTGAACTGGCCTGCACAGAGCTCTAATCTCGACTTCACTGAACACCTTTGAGATTAAGGTGAATGTTAAAAGTTGATTATTCCAAATGGACTGTATGAGTCTCGGTGTCATTAAAAATGTCTTCAGGAACATTTTTTTGTTATTATTTCATGAATTATTTCTGAGGCAACAAGAACAAAAACGATTTGTAAGGTAACAAAAAATATATTGCAGTGTACTTTTTGTTACCTTTAGAGATCAATACAGTGCTGATCAAAATTATTTCTGAAGTAACATAAAGTACACTGCAGTGTATACTTTTTTTCTCAAAAGTGTATTTTTATTTTATTTTGTTACCTCAGAAACCACTCCAGTGCTGTTAAAAATTATTTCTCAGGCAGCATAAAAAAGATTTCTTAAATTACATTTTGATCAGCACTGGACTGATTTCTGAGGTAATTAAAAAAAAAAGTTAGCTTATGAGAAACACAAAAAAGTACACTGTAGTGTACTGTAGTGTACTGTTTTGGTTACCTTAGAAGTGTCCTTTTTTTGTTACCTCGGTATTTGCTGAATTTAATTATTTCTGAAGCAACAAAAAATCTTTGAGGTAAAAAGAAAGTACAGTGCATTGTACATTTTGTTATGTTACTCTTAAAAGTGTACTTTTTGTTACCACAGAGGTCTGTTGTTTAGTTACCTAAAACTGTTATTTTATTTCATACAATAAAAAGTAATGATTTCTGAGGTAATTAAAAATAATAATCTTCAGTGTACACTGCTGATCAAAATGATTTCTGAGGCAACAACAAAAAAGATTTGTAAGGTAACAAAAAATATATTGCAGTGTACTTTTTGTTACCTTTAGAGATCAATAAAGTGCTGATCAAAATTATTTCTGAAGTAACATAAAGTAGACTGCAGTGTATACTTTTTTCCTCAAACGTGTATATTTTTTTTTTTTTGTTACCTCAGAAACCAGTCCAGTGCTGTTAAAAATTATTTCTCAGGCAGCATAAAAAAGATTTCTTAAACTACGTTTTGATTCGCACTAGACTGATTTCTGAGGTAATTAAAAAAAAGTTTGCTGAATAGAATTATTTCTGAGGTAACAAAAAGTACACTGCAGTGTATACTTGTCCCATCAAAAGTGTACATTTTTGTCACGTCAGAAATCAGTTCAGTGCTGATCAAGAATATTTCTAAAGCAATTCTGAGGTAACAAAAATTTATACTACAGTGTATCTTTTGTTTTGATTCCCTTATAAGTGTATTCTTTTGTTACCCCAGAAATTTGTCCAACCTTCTTCTTTCGGCTTCTCCCAATAGGGGTCGCCACAGCGGATCATTCGTCTCCATACCCCACTGTCCTCTACATCGGCCTCTTTCAAACAAACTACCTGCATGTCTTCCCTCACCACCTCCATAAACCTCCTCCTAGGCCTTCCTCTTTTCCTCCATCCTGGTGGCTCCATCCTCAGTATTCTCCTACTGAAATACCCCATGTCCCTCCTCTGTACATGTCTAAACCATCTAAATCTCGCCTCCCTCACCTTCATTCCAAAACGTCCTACATGCGCTGTCCCTCTAATAAACTCATTTCTAATCCTGTCCATCGTCGTCACTCCCAACGAACATCTCAACATCTTCAGCTCTGCTACCTCCAGCAACACCTCCTGTCTTTTACTCAATGCCACTGTCTCTAAACCATACAACATCTCAGGTTTCACCACAGTCCTATAAACTTTCCCTTTCACTCTCACAGATACTCTTCTATCACAAATCACTCCTGCTATCACTCTTCTCCACCCACTCCACCCTGCCTGCACTCTTTTCTTCACTTCTCTAACACACTCTTCATTACTTTACACTGTTGACCCCAGGTATCTGAACTCCTCCACCTTCTCCACCTCTTCTCTCTGTAACCGCACCCCTCCACTGCCCTCCCTCTCATTCACATACATGTACTCTGTCTTACTCCTACTGACTTTCATTCCCCTTCTCTCCAGCGCATATCTCCACCTCTCCATGTAAATCCCCATTTACATTTGTGAATCGAATTAATTTGTGTGAATCTCCGTTTATTTGTAAAGCGAAATTTATGAACAAATAAAAATGGAGAATGATGATAGAAGAGAATGAAGAGTGATAGATGATGAAGTCATGTCTCTTATGAAGCTCAACCACTAAAGATCAGGCACAGTGGCAGACAACCAATCAGATTTCACTTTCTGAAAATGTCTGAGCCAATGATGTTTGCGGATTTAGAATTTGAGCCCCGCCCACTGCTCTGTGATCCGTGTTTGTACCTATAGACTTCTTTCACGCGCTCCGGTCTGAAGTTAATGTTGGGCGCGTGAGTTTTTCTCCACTTTCCGCGCGTGCACATCGACGTTCCTTTCGCCGTTATAAATCTATCGCGCGCGAGCTTGAACCCTGGTTTTGTCCCGGATTTAGCGGATTTTTTACCCAAAGGTGAGATACAGTGAAATGTAGCAGCTGAGCTGCTCGGGGAACAGCTAGTGGACATTCTGGAGTCATGAACCTCTGCATTTTTCTTCCAGTGTCCTGATTCTTTACACCTCTGATCATGAAATCAGAGTCCAGACGGAGATCTTTAGGAGAACCTCCACACACTCCTCCTCCTGCTGCTGCTGCTGGAGGATCAAAGGTACACTTTATTCATGCCACACATGTAGGGGTGTAACGATACACGTATTCGTACCGTAATTTGTCGGTACTGGGCTTTCGGTTCGGTACACACGTGTAATGAATGCAGTCGTTTTTACCTGCGGAACATTATAATTCATTCATTCATTCATTTTCTCCCGCTTATCCGTAATTCGGGTCGCGGGGGCAGCAGTCTAAGCAGGCCCCCGCATTCGACTGCTGCCCAATCCTCACAGCACTTACGGTCCCTCCTGCAGGTGGTGGGCCCACGGGAAGGCAGCCCCACGTCACTCCGACGTCACGGACCTTGATATTTCCCTCGTAAGGGACTTATAAAATATTATTTGATTTATTATAGAACCAAGCAGGCATTTTATTTAAAACGTTTAAAAAATGTAAACTGTTCAAATGTCGGTTATAATAAAATGTAATTTAATAACAAAATGACAAGCAATCTTGATTATAACAGGAGACAACATGTGTACCTATACACTGGTGTGTAGAATGTGTTGGAGAATGAAGCACTGCTGGTGATCAAGAAACAGGTGAATTAACGTTAGCACTAGCAGAGCTGTTCAAATTTTTACTATTTATAATCGCTGGCTTCTGAACATCTGAATTCTCTTCCTCCTGTGGTCACCCAATGCATTGTTTATTTTTACATCACTAGCTAAATAGGTGTCTCCCTAGGTAAAGGGGTCCCGGGGCATCAGCCTCTCGGTGGACACTGTTGTAGATGGTATGGTGGTATTGTTTGTTTCATTTTAGATTGAATCGATTTTAGAAACTGTCAGACTCTTGTAACTGGCATTTCACAACTGCAAATGTGGCTTGGATTCGTGCACAGCAGAATGCAATATCCATTACTTTATTCTGCAGCACATGAAAAAGTGGAGTTCCAGTTTCCGCACTAACAGCTTTTTCCAACTAGTGTTAACTGGGTTTATTTTTTGTTGCAATAAAGAAAATTAAAAACGCACAGTCAAAAAGGTTGTTTTATTGGAGATCGCACAAAGCAGTGATGAGGAAAATATTCTTGCGTGGAGTGATGACGGCGACCTGGTGATCTGCATTTTTACAGCTGTGCGTTACAATACATCTCACTTTACAGTTTTATATGATTTGTTTTTAAAGAAATCCTTGAAAAGTTTGTGTGTATTGTTGGGCACACTCTTGTCTATTTAAATGGCCGGTCATCAGTATGCATGTAGTATGAATGCAGTCTGTATGAATACCCAAACAATATAACAATAGTCTGAGTTGTTACCTGAGTCATTTATACTTTAACTTATCTTTTTGAGCATTATCAACTTTAAATGATACAGTAAATAATAATAGAGTAAACTCGGAGTATCTTTTTTCCAAATGTATCTAAATTGTGTATGTGGAACACTGTGGAACTTTTCACATTTACATTTAGGTAGGTGATTTTCAGCTAAGAGTCTGAAAGCAGAGGTACATGCTAACAAGTTGATTGAAAATGCCCTCATAGGCCATTAGGAGGAAGTAGGTTGCTGCTTTTGACAGCCACAGATTATTACCTGCAGTCGTCATCAATGTATTGTTGTCCCAACCACAGGGATTTTTACACATCATTTGGAAGACAGAATGCAGATCAGCTCAGTAGGTACTGATTGTTTGCACCAGTCCAGATTTTGAACTTTGTCTAATGAGAGCTACTATTAGCAAATGTTCTGAATCAGACATGTATTTTGCTAAAACCAAAAGCACCCAAACATTGCTTGAACATAGTTTCGGGTCGCTTTGTGATCGTGGACTGAATAACCCTAACCGTGTTAAGCTCTGATTTCATCACAGAAGGACAACAGGTTCCACAGTCTTTTTCTCTGTCTTCTGGAATTGAAAATAAGATGATATAATGCTGCTTGGTCTGGTACTGGGAAAACTCCTCCACATTGAAGACATAAATATCAGGGATTTTGGAACATTTTATACAAGTATTAAATAGTTAAAGGTTTTCTAAAACACCTTAAAATACCTCTCATTTAACTTGTTTCAAACCATATCAGATTACTATAGCAGACATTTCTGATAACATGCAAGACCAAATCTAAAATTATTACAGTATATGAAATATTTTTTTTTTGTTTTCCAGATGCACCACTGCTCAGATTGTGGGAAGAGTTTTACTAAAATTGCTGTTCTGAAAAAACACCAGCGTATCCACACAGGAGAAAAGCCTTATCACTGCGAACAGTGTGAGAAGAGTTTTACTCATCAGAGTAATTTTAGATTACACCAGCGTGTCCACACAGGAGAGAAGCCGTATCATTGCGAACAGTGTGGGAAGAGTTTTAATCGTCAGAGTAGTTTCAAAAGGCACCAGCATATCCACACAGGAGAGAAGCCTTATCACTGTGAACAGTGTGGAAAGAGTTTTAATTGTCAGAGTAATCTTAAAGTACACCAGCGCATCCACTCAGGAGAGAAGCCTTATTACTGTGAACAGTGTGGAAAGAGTTTTAATCGTCATAGTAGTTTCAGATCACACCAGCGTATCCACACAGGAGAGAAGTTGTATCACTGTGAACAGTGTGGGAAGAGTTTTAATCGCCAGGGTCATCTCAAAGAACACCAGCGTATCCACACAGGAGAAAAGCCATATCATTGTGAACAGTGTGGGAAGAGTTTTACTCAACAAAGTATGCTTAAATTACACCAGCGTATCCACACAGGAGAAAAACTGTATCACTGTAAACAGTGTGGGAAGAGTTTTACTCAACAGTGTCATCTCAAAATACACCAGCGTATCCACACAGGAGAGAAGCCGTATTACTGTGAACAGTGTGGGAAGAGTTTTACTTATCACAGTACTCTCAAAGTGCACCAGGGTATTCACACAGGGGAGAAACCATATGAGTGTGTACAATGTGGGAGAAGTTTTCGGCTAAAGACGCTTCTTCAAGAACACCAGCGTATCCACACAGGAGAGAAGCCGTATCACTGTGAACAGTGTGGGAAGAGTTTTAGTGTTCGGAAGGCCCTCCTCAGTCACCAGCAGAGTCATACAGGACAGAAGCTGTACCTCTGTGGACAGTGTGGACGGAGCTATGTTTATCAAAGCTCATTAAGGAAACACAAGTGTTCTAACATACAGCCATCAACTCCTGATGTTAATTTGTAAAACAAATCATCTTAAATTTCTTTTTTGAAGGGATGTAAAGGAAAATTGTACTGTAAATGTTGGGGAACTTTAAATTGTAATTGTAATGATTAGCTTTACCAAAATGGACTCCCCAATAGTTTTTTTATTTACTGTAACCCTGAGCAGGATCACACAGTTACACAGTAAGATCAGGGAATGGATTTTTGTTGTTTCTGTATGAATCTTTAAAACGTAAAATAAAATTTAAGTCTTAGAGATTCAATGGTGTTTTTTAAATCAGTACACCCACAGTTTAACGATTCAAGTGTGATAATTAATAGAATCCATTTTATCTAAGATGAAAATGATGATTACAATGTTACAGTGGTGAATGATAAAGTAAATGTAATTTGTTACTGTACTTAAGCAGCTTTTTTGCGTATCTGTAATGGTGGGAGGATTTACTTCATAACGACTAGACATTAAATGATATGGTTGTGTAAGAATGTTTGTATGATGTTTGAATTAAAGCATTATCATGTGACCTGTGGTATAACAACAATCAATCTAATGATCTCAATTACTTTCTTTGGTAATAAATTTTTTGGACATGAAAACGTAAACTTTGAGCTGTATTCTTATTGTAACCTATTAATTTTAAGTTTCTCTACATCTCGGATTATTGTTATCAGTAGATTAAATCTACTGCTGAGCTGCTAGTTAGCTGCTAGTTCTCTCTTTAAAGCGTTCAGTGTTATTGAAGTAGAGAAATGTAATTGTGGGTAAAGATGAATGGAAGGGCTGAAGGAGGAGAAGGAGAGTAGGAAGATGGTGGTAGATTTTGCTAAAAGGATGGAAATGGTGGTGAACACATATCTTAAGAAGGAGGATCATAGGGTGATGTATAAGAGTGAAGAAAGGTGCACACAGGTGGACTATGTTCTATGTTGGAGATGCAACTTAAAGGAGATTGGAGACTGTAAGGTGTTGGTGGGGGACAGTGGAGCTAGACAGCATCGAATGGAGGTTTGTAGGATGATTTTAGGGGTGAAAAAGAAGAGGTGAGTGAAGACTGAAAGAAGAATAAGTTGCTGGAAACTAAAAGAGGAAGACTAGTGTGGGACTCAGGAAAGAGGTCAGACAGGGGCTCGGTGGTGGTGAAGAGGTGCTGGATGATTGTGGAACTACTGCAGAAGTGATAAGGGAGACAGCTAGAAGGGTGACATCTGGAAAAAGAAAGGAAGACAAAAAGACATGGTGGTAAAATGAGGAAGTGCAGGAAAGCATAAGGACTAGTGTTGACTAGTAAGGAGACTGTGTTGAGAAGATGGAGGGAATAATTTGAGCAGCTAATGAACGAGGAAAATTATATGTATATTAAGTTTGTAATCTGGCGTACCAGTGTAGATTTATTCATTACTAGAGACTCAAAGCACTTTTGTTCGTCGCTCTGGATAAGGGCCTCTGCTAAATGGCGCAAATGTAAATGTAAAAAAAAAAAATGAGAGAGAGAGAAGGTTGGATGGTGTGGAGATGATGAAGCAGGAAGTGGAGGGGATTAGTAAGGAGGAAGTGAGCAGCGATTAAGAGGATGAAGAGTGAAAAGTCAGTTTTACCAGCTGACATACCGGTAGAAGCATGGAGATGTTTAGGAGAGATGGCAGTGGAGTTTTTAACTAGGTTGTTGAACAAGATTTTGGAAGGTGAGAGGATGCCTGAAGAATAAAGGAGTAGTGTGCTGATAACGATCTATAAAAACAAGGGAGCTTTGCAGACCTGCAGTAACAGGAGAATAAAGCTGATCAGTCACACCATGAAGTTATGGGAAAGAGTAGTGGAATCCAGGCTGAGAGAAGAGGTTACCATCCGTGAGCAACAGTATGGTTTTATGCTGAGGAAGATCACCACAGATGCCTTATTTGCTTTGAGAATGTTGATTGAGAAGTATTGAGAAGGTCAGAAGGAGTTGCATTGTGCGTTTGTGACCCCTAATGGGAGAAGCCGAAAGAAGAAGAAGGGAAAGTTGGACTTCTAGCCTCAGTAATGTACACTATAGTGTTAATTTGCTCTCCAGCTGTGAGCTGCTCCTCCATTTAGATGGAGCTGTGAGAGACACCATGAGTTCTGCTTAAAAAAAAAGATGTTTGAATCTTTTTCAATGTATGAAAGTTTCATTGTTGAGCAGCTCCTTCAGTGACAGACTGTTACATCCTGAGTGTCTGAAGGAGCAATACAGAAGGTCTTTTCTCCCTGCTGCTATTAGACTGTACAAGCAAAGCTACTCCCAATAAACCAGTCACCATAATACACACTGTTATTACTGTTTAACTGTGTAATAATACTACCTGTGTGCAATACTACCTGCAATACGTACTTTTTTCCTTATTTCTATTTATACATTGTGTGGTGTATATACTGTATACTATAGTATGTGTCTATTCTTTAATATATTTGCATTTATTTTTTCTTTTTTTCTTTGTTGCTGTAACAAAGAAATTTCACCACTGTGAAACGAATAAAGGTATATCTTATCTTATCTCATCTTAATGTTAGATTAGATCACCCAGGACTCAAGGTTCTAGGTAGAAGCCTGGTAAAAGCCATACCCAGGTAGAAGCCATACATCAGCCCAGTGAATGTCCACCTGGTCCCCAGTCATAATCCAATAAATACTTAATCCTGTTTTAGGTGGCTCCAGCGGTTAAGGCGCTGGGTTACCGATCGGAAGGTCGGGGGTTCAAGCCCCGGTATCGCCAAGCTGCCACTCTTGGGCCCTTGAGCAAGGCCCTTAACCCTCTATGCTCCGGGGGACCCTTACGAGAAGACCCCTCCGTGACGTGAGCGACGTAGGGCCGCCTTCCAGTGGGCTCACCACCTGCAGGAGGGACCGTAAGGGACCGGTGCTGAGAGGCTTGGGCAGCAGTCGAAGGCGGGGGACTTGACAGCCCGATCCCTGGACACGGAGAAGTGTCTGGGGAATCTGCTTAGACTGCTGCCCCCGCCACCCGAATTACGGATAAGCGGGAGAAGATGAAATGTAATGAAATGATAGAAGAGAGTGAAGAGTGATAGATGATGAAGTCATGTTGCTCATGAAGCTCAACCACTAAAGATCAGGCACAGTGGCAGACAACCAATCAGATTTCACTTTCTGAAAATGTCTGAGCCAATGATGTTCGAGGATTTTGAACTCGAACCCGTTGGCCCCGCCCACTGCGTTGTGAATAACCCCTGTTTGTACCTATAGACTTCTTTCACGCGCTCCGGTCTGAAGTTAATGTTGGGCGCGTGAGTTTTTCTCCACTTTCCGCGCGTGCACATCGACGTTTCTTTCGCCGTTATAAATCTATCGCGCGCGAGCTTCAACCCTGTTTTATGTCTCGGATTTAGCGGATTTTTACCCAAAGGTGAGATACAGTGAAATGTAGCAGCTGAGCTGCTCGGGGAACAGCTAGTGGACATTCTGGAGTCATGAACCTCTGCATTTTTCTTCCAGTGTCCTGATTCTTTACACCTCTGATCATGAAATCAGAGTCCAGACGGAGATCTTTAGGAGAACCTCCACACACTCCTGCTGCTGCTGCTGCTGCTGGATCAAAGGTACACTTTATTCATGTGTCTCATCTTTCAGTGTGGTTTGAAGGGCAAAGATACATCATACTGTATTTTAACATTAAATAAAAAAATACCTTCAATTTAAGTGTATCACAATAAACTACTGGGTTTTTTTTATTTATATAAAAAAAATCCTTTTACAAGGAAACATGAAATTTCTCCCCAAATCTTTAAGCAATTGTCCTATATGATCTGTTCTTCAGCTTTTTACTCAGTTGATAAAGTAAACAATGTTTGAGACCAACAGCTTTTACACATGCAACCAGTTAACAGATCACATATTCACATGCGTATCCCAGTGATCTCCCAGAGGAAGTTTAGTTTTAAAGTAAAGTATTAAGTGGTGGACTGCAAGTTTGTTTAGTTTCTGCCTCGCACTTTAAGATCATTTATTAGTATTACTTTTGAAAATTAGAACCATGTTTCCACTGTGTTGAGTACTAGTGTATCCTGGAATCACAGTGTTGATGGACCCTAAGAGAACAGGTGGTCTTAGCCTAAAAGTTTAATCAGAGCAGAAGCCTGTATGTCAACATAAGCAGTGTTTACATGTGATTATAACAGGAGAAAACATACAGCGGGTAAAATAAGTATCGAAAACATCACCATTTTTCTCAGTAAATATATTTCATAAGGTGCTATTGATATTGTTAGATTTGTATTATTTCCCATGTGATCAACGATGCCCGTGGTGTCTTTTCTGATCAGGGAAGAATCACAGCACACAGAATGGAGCAATGTTCTTCTTCAGTTTATTGCAGATAACAGACAAGTAAATATACACTGAAAAAAAAACCTGACTTAAAGCTGTTCCTGATTGGGTAAGAAGACATAGCAACTGGAGATGTGTGAGTCCAGATAAAGACTTTCTGTATACCTTACATACTCACATCGGAAAGACTCTATAGACATTAAACAGATAACATAGGAATGTGTTTAGAGAACCAGTGTGAGAACCATCTTAACACTAACAGACATAAAATCCAGACATACAAAGATATCAAACCATTTAGAAGTTTAGAAATCCTTCTGTAACCAATGCAATCGTTATGTTTGCAACAGTAAGGATGCGAAGGTCTTGAGAGAGCTCTTCGCTTTTACCCATCATGAGATGTTTCTTGTGTGACACTTTGGTAATGGGACACCTTTATCCAGGCCATCAGTTGGGACTGAAGCAGCTGATATTAATTTACAATGACAATAGGCAGGATTGCTTACTAATTACTGATTGATATCTACTGGTGTCTTGGATTTTCATTCCTTTTTGCACCTCCCTGTCTTCATGTGTTCAATACTTATTCTTGTGTGTGTGTTGTTTCACAACATTACACAACTTTATTTTATGGACCAGTATGGTTTGATTCCTTAGTATGTGTGGATTGCATGGGTTGTTACCAACATCTGATCAAGATTTCATGTCACTAGCAGGGGGAGGGAGAAAAGGACCTGCGTTACAAATTATGTACAGTAAAACCCAGAGTGACTTCTTTCCTTCTTCTTCTTCAGTCAGCTTCTCCCATTAGGGGTCGCCACAGCGGAACATCTGTCTCCATACCCTCTGCCCTGTACATCTGCCTCTTTCCATCCTCAGCATTCTCTTACCAATATACCCCATGCCCATGAAACCATGCTGTTGCTCACAGATGGTCACCTCTTCTCTCAGCCTGGCTCCCACTACTCTTTTCCATTGCCAAAAAGCGTTGAGATAACCGATGATCGAGATAAACGAACATCAATATGGCGGCAATATAATAATGTGCTTGAAATTTCTTTATGTACATGATGTGCGTTAATAAATGAGAATGTACATACACATGTTTTTGGATGGTTTTTTTACATTACAGCGCTTTCCACGATTTGTTTGATGAAGGCATGCTATAAAAATGTACATACATGTTTGTTAACAACAAAAGGCATATGTGCACCAACCAACAGCAGAGATTTACCAGTATACAATACAAACCACCGTCGATTCTCGATACAACCCTTTATTATATTCTCCAAAATTGCAAACACAAAGATCGCTCACAAAAATGTGCGGGGTGTAGTTTTTACAAAAAGCTAACCAGTGTCAAAATTAAATTCGCGAGTGATTTCACTCTGACACAGATCTGAAAAGTATCTTACACTCCTGTTCTGCCACTTCCGCGAGTTCTTCTGCGGCTGCACAGCACTGTGCCTGAAACTCATCATCGGAAATAACCTGAATGACGCAGTGCATCCAGCAGTTTTGTTTGTTTAATTCCAGGCTGATCTCTAATATAAGACGCACCCTGGGTGAGGTGTACGTACAACTTTGTAGAAGACGCGTCTTATATACACGAAAATACGGTGGTGAGATAGTGAAGTGACATTTTCAAAAGCCAGCGATTGGTCATGGGGATCGAGATAACCAACGTTAAGTGGCAAATTTGCCCCCCATTGTGCTCGGGATATTAGGGTTCAGCGAATTGAAAAAAGAATTGACATAACTGATGAGAAAATGCTAAGACAAAGAAACTATTTGGTGGTTCCACTTCAAAAACGTTGACTTAGTAAGGTTGGGCAGTTAACCAAAGTCGAGATTAGTTGGTTCGACTGTATATTAAATCATTTTATTTTGTTTTCCAGATGCACCACTGCTCAGATTGTGGAAAGAGTTTTACTAAAATTGCTGTTCTGAAAAGACACCAACGTATCCACACAGGAGAAAAACTGTATCACTGTGAACAGTGTAAGAAGAGTTTTGATCGCCAGAGTCATCTCAAAGAACACCAGCGTATCCACACAGGAGAGAAGCCGTATTACTGTAAACAGTGTGAGAAGAGTTTTAATCGTCAGAGTAGTCTCAAAAGACACCAGCAGATCCACACAGGAGAGAAGCCGTATTACTGTGAACAGTGTGGGAAGAGTTTTACTTCTCAGAGTAGTCTCAAAACACACCAGATTATCCACACAGGAGAAAAGCCGTATCAGTGTGGGCAGTGTGAGAAGAGTTTTACTTCTCAGAGTAGTCTCAAAAGACACCAGCATATCCACACAGGAGAAAAGCCGTATCAGTGTGGGCAGTGTGAGAAGAGTTTTACTCATCAGAGTAGTCTCAAATCACACCAGCTTTTCCACACAGGAGAGAACCCATATCAGTGTGGGCAGTGTGGGAAGAGTTTTACTCATCAGAGTCGTCTCAAATCACACCAGCTTTTCCACACAGGAGAGAAGCCGTATCAGTGTGAACAGTGTGGGAAGAGTTTTACTCATCAGAGTAATTTTAGAATACACCAGAGTATCCACACAGGAGAGAAGCCGTATCGCTGTGAACAGTGTGGGAAAAGTTTTAATCGTCAGAGTAGTCTCGAATCGCACCAGCGTATCCACACAGGAGAGAAGCCGTATCACTGTGAACAGTGTGGGAAAGGTTTTACTCAGCAGGGTATTCTCAGATTACACCAGCGTATCCACACAGGAGAGAAGCCGTATCACTGTGAACAGTGTGGGAAGAGTTTTAATCATCAGAGTAATTTTAGAATTCACCAACGTATCCACACAGGAGAGAAGCCGTATCGCTGTGAACAGTGTGGGAAGAGTTTTAGTGCTCAGAGAGCCCTCCTCAGCCACCAGCAGAGTCATACAGGACAGAAGCTGTACATCTGTGGACAGTGTGGACGGAGCTATGTTTATCAAAGCTCATTATGGAACCACAAGTGCTCTAACATACAACCATAAACTCTTGATGTTAATTTGTAAAACAAATCATCATCTTAAATTCCTTATTTGAAGGGATGTAAAGGGAAACTGTACTGTAAATATTGGGGAACTTTAAATTGTAATTAATTATCTCTAACAAAATGGACACCTTTCCAAGCCATCAGAACATTGTTGGTCCATCTACAGCTACACTACAACTACACTTTATGGCAACATGTATGGGGCTACCTGAGCATCTCACCCATATGTGCTTTCTGAACGGTATCTAATGGAACGGCTTCCAATTCATGGTCCCCTGAGTGTTACTGATTTACTGCAAACTTGAGCTTGATCACACGGTTACACAGCAAGATCAGGGAATCGATTTTTGTTGTACATGTCTGAACCTATAAGAATTAAAGTGCAGACAAATCTCACCTCAAGTCTTTTTTAAATCTAAAATGTTAAATGTATAAACTTTTTTTTTGGTTGCGTTTTGCACCAACATTCATTATTTGTGTTTCTCTAACTTTGAATACGTTCATTAGTCAACTGTAAGGTTCGGTTGAGGAGTGGTAGTGGTATGGGGCTGTACTTTAGGGGTAAAACTCAGCCCCTGACTTAAAGTGTAGGGAAATGTTAATTACTTTAGCGTACCTAAACATTTTGTACAATGCTATGCTTCTAATATTGTGAGACAGTCCTTTATTAATCCAGCATGACTGTGCCACAGTGCACAAACTAAGGTTCATAAAGACATGGTTGGATGAGTTTGGTGTGGAAGAACTGAACTGGCCTGCACAGAGCTCTAATCTCGACTTCACTGAACACCTTTGAGATTAAGGTGAATGTTAAAAGTTAATTTTTTTCTAAATGGACTGTATCTGTGTCTCGGTCATTATAAAAGTCTTCAACAACTTTTTTTGTGATTATTTCATGAACATTTTACTTATTTTTCTCTTGCTATTGTTTGTTAACTTATACTTTATTTTTTCTAAGGAAGAAAATAGAATTGCTGGTGATAAAACCAATGTTTTGATTCTATATCATAGATGATTATAAAGTATCAACAGATCATTGTTATTTACTAAATTAAATTTCAGTTATTAAGCAAAATTCCATTATACAAAAGAATAAAATGGAAAGCAATCAACTTTAATGTGGGAGCATTAAAATCTGTGTTTTCAGGGTCCAACTGTGACACTCAGTAACTTCAGGAGTCTCAGTCTAGAATTGTATGCAGTTCTCACTGCTCTGAATACAAGAACACCCGAGCTTCATCACCAAATGGAAATAAAAGTGAATTAATAACCAAAATAACTAAAATCTAATAGATGTTTACACTACATGCTGCATACAAATTTTAGACAACTAATTTCCACTTAAATATAAAGAACTATAAAGAAAATGGTGCAATGTGCTTTCTGACGAAGTTAATATGGTTCATTTAAATGTATAGCATAAGCAAACATTACAGGTTTGAATATGTGTGCAGTTCAGTGTTGCAAAAACTAAATATTACAGATTTACTTATATATAAATACACTTTTGCTCCTCTATTACATTAGGATTAGTTTACACACTGAAATACCTTATACAAATTGCACAGAGTGGGTAGTTCATTAGTCTTATTTATCTACATTATAACTGTAATATGTTGGCAAACATTTCATTATTAAAGCCAGCGGTGGCAAAGGTTCACGCATCCTTCACTCAGTAGAAGTACAGATACTCATGTTTTAAAATACTCAGGTAAAAGTTGAAGTACTGACTATACATTTTTTTACTCAAGTTTAGGTAAAGAGGTTTGGGCTCTGACATTAAGTACTTTAAGTAACAAGTAGTCATTACTACTAAGATTGTTTAACAATATTTTGGAAGGTGCGAAGATGCCGGAGGAAGGAGTGTGCTGGTACTGATCTTTAAGAATAAGGGAGATGTGCAGACCTGCAGTAACTACAGGGGAATTAAGTTGATCAGTCACACCATGAAGTTATGGGAAAGAGTAGTGTTTGGGAGTCTCAAAGCTTTAGAAACGGCTTTATAACCTTTTCCAGACTGATAGATCTCAAATACTATGTATATGTATATTATATATGTATATGACACCGAACAGGCCGCACGATCTGAGGTATCTGTGGAACTACTTACTGGCTGAAATTTTGTCAGAAAGAAATAATAGATAGATACTGACAATAGTCCAGATTTAAAGTGTCCTAGTGCAATTGTCACTTAAGTGTTCATGTGTTAGGTGTTTTCCTGGTTTAGACTCCGAATGGCCTGTGGGACGAATCCTCATTCTCCCTCTGTTTGCCTTCAAGGATCGGAAACGCTTTTTCTGAACGCAACACAGAAAAGAGGACTTCTTTATTGGGATGGCTGAGGTCCTCCAATATCTTTTCGGCCCTGGTCCAGCACCGCTTGCTGTACATGTCCTGCAGGTCAGGGAGCTCCGAACACTCAGCTGACTGAGCCACCCTCTGGTGCCTGCCCTGCATGGTGCATTTCTCGAACCAAGAAGTGATACTAGCCATCAGGCCACTTTCAACGGTGCAGTTGAATAAAGACCTCAGCACCAGAGAGGGTGATTTAAAATCTCTTAAGCGTCTCAGGTGGTATAGACGCTGCCTGGCCTTCATCAGGGTGACGATCCCAGCCAACATGTCCATGTGGGCCCCACATGGGTTTTATTTGGGTTATATGGGCATCACGTGGGCATGGGGTCAGAGTGGGCACTTTGATGGGCTGAATGTTGGCCCCAGCTTAGTCAGGGATGTGGGCCCCATTTAGGTTGCACATTTTGTTTATTCGAGGGCCCTGTATGGGCCATATTTGGGCTATATTTAGCTATATTATTCAATTGATGATAAATTCAATTGATATGTTTTTTTGCGTGTTTTATATGATCTAAACAAAAATTGTGTATATTAACAATAACATAGTATGACCTTTAGTTAAAAAAAAAAAGAAAAAAAAAACGCTTGTGCAGCTCACAGAGTCTCCCAATGGCTCCTGTGTTCCCGCCTTCTCATTCTGAAGAAACGGTCATCACTCACTACCACTGATCACCTGATCAACCTGACCTGACCTGACCTGACCTGACCTGGATAACCTGACATCTCTGTCACGGTAAGAAATTATCATTTGTTTTAAATTAATCACATTTTACTGTTGTTTTTATTTAATGTAAACTTCAGAAAGATTTGTGGTAATTAAAGTTACAGGCACGATATAATGAAGGTCAGTGTGGAGAGTGAACAGGTTTACCTCAGAGATAAACACCTGTGGAAAACTGAACATTCTTAACGATTAGCAGATAACTAGGAAATTTCTACTGTCTACTAAAATGTGGAAATAACGACTTTTCAAGCCATTTTCACCCGTGTTTCCTCCATATAGTGTCCTCATGATAACAGGAGGGTGAAACAGTAAAAGCACTGTGGAGTCTTTTTCTCTTTACTGCCTTTATAACATGTGTATATACAATACACAGAGAAAAGCTCTGAGGAGATTGTGACAATACTTAACATTATTTTAATGTGATTTAGGTGAAATAGGTAGAAACCAAACGTTTATATTTATATCATTTCTAAACATTAATAAAAAAATATGATACGTTATGATTAAGTTAAAGATAATAAACGTCATTTTGCGCCGTTCAGAAAGTCAGTCAGATACCCCCCCCCCCCCCGCGCTTTCGCGCCGAGGCTTCACGCATGCGCAGATGTGTTTGACTTGAAGCAGACCAGCGAAATCCAGAGCAGAAAACTCCGAATCACTTTCACTGTATTTTTTTATCTAAAGCCGCTCCGGTTTGTGCAGTCAAGTGGAACACTAAGGCTTTTTGAAGACAAAACATTGTTATAAGTAACTTAAACTAATGTTACAGTGGTCAGTTCATATTCACGGTCCAAAGTGAACCAGTACGAATTTAATAATCGATCTGTGTTCAAGACCCCAATAATTATTCTAAACATTAATCACAACAAAGCCTGAAATTCACCATATTGATGCATTTAAATTTTTGTATGGTATTGTGTAATCTTAACAGTTTGGGCAAATGGGGGATTAGAAGCAGTCCCACGGTCGTCAGTTGTTGGGGTCCCCATAAAACTTTTATTTTGTGGTCTGTGCTATTTGCAGTGTAAATGAATTGGTTGTGTTGTGAATATTTGCAGGACGTTTCTGTATTTAGTTGTGTTGTGAGGATTTGCAGCACATGGTGTTTAACTGATGAAGATGTTTTCTTAATTTGCTGGTGTTTTTTCTATTTGCATATGTTTTCTTCAGTTGCAGTGTCTTGAACTTTCTGGTCCACCGTGATCCGAGGTGTGACTTTCACCTGATCAGAATCATTGTATAATTACTGGCTTTTGGCAATGACCAAATATTTGTTTAAGAGTCAATTTCAGATGCAAGGTTGATATTTTAATTGTTACATTCATAAGTTTTGGATTCCATGACTGGTCCCCGGCCTAAGTTATTACTGTGTGAGGCAGAGGTGGGAACAATTCACTGATGAGATTCTAGGAAATGTCTTAATTATATTGGTGCATGGTTTTTTTAGATGCTGCTGTGAATGGTAGTATTTTAAAATGTACTAAATTGCCTTTTCTGTCTTCTCTTTCTTTACTGTTGTGTAAGTGGGCAGCCGAGGAATCTGCATAGACCCACCAGTGAACTATTCTACTTTAGTAATTCTGTTATTCCTGTTTCCTGTTTTTTTTTTACTTTAATTAAATTAAATTAAATGTGATTTACACATTCTGAGTTGAAGTCATTTATTTTTTTAAGCATAAAGCAGCACATAAAATCAACTAATATTAGTTGTTTGTTTGGCCAGGCACAGTTTTACATTGTAACTGAGGTTTGAAATGGTTTGACAGTGGATTTTCGATAGTAAGATTAAGTACTTACTATCCCCAGGTCCCCTGGTGGTCTAGTGGTTAAGATGCAGCGCTCCCACCGCTGTGACCCGGGTTCGATTCCCGGTCAGGGAACCATCCCCAGCCACTCTTAGTGCCGGTCCCAAGCCCGGATAAATTGGGGAGGGTTGCGTTAGGAAGGGCATCCAGCATAAAACATGTGCCAAGTCAAACGTGCGGAGGATCTGCTGTGGCGACCCCTAACGGGAGAAGCCGAAAAGAAAGTTTAAGTTTAAGTTCACCCACAGACATCAATCATGAAATTAATAAATGGGACCCAATTCTCACCCACTGTGGTCCCACAACAACTCCATAAAGGGGCTATTTGTGGGTTGACCCATGATTAAATCATGTGGGCCCAATAAGGGTCCTTTTTGTAGTCCACTTTGGCCCGATTTTTAACACTTATTTGGGACCCAAATAAGCAAATATAAAGAACACCAATATCAGTGGCCCCTCTGGGCTAACACACATTGGGCCCATGTGGAGCTGATGGACAAATTTCTCTGGACCCCATTTGGTTTGCCCATGCAGGGCCCAAGTGACAGCCCAAAAATGTTGGCTGGGAATGTGACAGGACCAACACGGGTCCTGAGTGATGTGAACATCTAAGTATTCATTCTTTTTTAAATCCCATTTACATTTGTGAATCGAATTAATTTGTGTGAATCTCCGTTTATTTGTAAACGGAAATCTATGAACAAATAAAAATGGAGAATGATGATAGAAGAGAATGAAGAGTGATAGATGATGAAGTCATGTCTCTCATGAAGCTCAACCACTAAAGATCAGGCACAGTGGCAGACAACCAATCAGATTTCACTTCCTGACAATGTCTGAGTCAATGATGTTTGCAGATTTAGAACTCGAGCCCGTTGGCCCCGCCCACTGCTTTTGTGATCTGTTTTTGTACCTATAGACTTCCGTCACGAGCTCCGGTCTGAAGTTAATGTTGGGCGCGTGAGTTTTTCTCCACTTCCTGCGCGTGCACATCGACGTTCCTTCCGCCGTTATAAATCTATCGCCCGCGAGCTTCAATCCCGTTTTTGTCTCGGATTTAGCGGATTTTTACCCAAAGGTGAGATACAGTGAAATGTAGCAGCTGAGCTGCTCGGGAAACAGCTAGTGGACATTCTGGAGTCATGAACCTCTGCATTTTTCTTCCAGTGTCCTGATTCTTTACACCTCTGATCATGAAATCAGAGTCCAGACGGAGATCTTTAGGAGAACCTTCACACACTCCTCCTGCTGCTGCTGCTGCTGGATCAAAGGTACACTTTATTCATGTATCTCATCTTTCAGTGTGGTTTGCAGGGCAAAGATACATCATAATGTATTTTAACATTAAATTAAAAAAAATACCTTACTTTAAGTAAAAAATCCTTTTACAAGGAAACACGAAATTTCTCCCCAAATCTTTAATCAATTGTCCTATATGATCTGTTCTTCAGCTTTTTACTCAGTTGATAAAGTAAACAATGTTTGAGACCAACAGCTTTTACACATGCAACCAGTTAACAGATCACATATTCACATGCGTATCCCAGTGATCTCACAGAGGAAGTTTAGTTTTAAAGTAAAGTATTAAGTGGTGGACTGCAAGTTTGTTTAGTTTCTGCCTCGCACTTTAAGATCATTTATTAGTATTACTTTTGAAAATTAGAACCATGTTTCCACTGTGTTGAGTACTAGTGTATCCTGGAATCACAGTGTTGATGGACCCTAAGAGAACAGGTGGTCTTAGCCTAAAAGGCATCTATTATCAAAATAGGCCAACACAACTACATCTGCTCGAATACACCCCGTTTAATCAGAGCAGAAGCCTCTATGTCAACATAAGCAGTGTTTACATGTGATTATAACAGGAGACAACATACAGCAGGTAAAATAAGTATCGAAAACATCACCATTTTTCTCAGTAAATATATTTCATAAGGTGCTATTGATATTGTTAGATTTGTATTATTTCCCATGTGATTAACGATGCCCGTGGTGTCTTTTCTGATCAGGGAAGAATCACAGCACACAGAATGGAGCAATGTTCTTCTTCAGTTTATTGCAGATAACAGACAAGTAAATATACACTGAAAAAAAAACCTGACTTAAAGCTGTTCCTGATTGGGTAAGAAGACATAGCAACTGGAGATGTGTGAGTCCAGATAAAGACTTTCTGTATACCTTACATACTCACATCGGAAAGACTCTATAGACATTAAACAGATAACATAATGTGTTTAGAGAACCAGTGTGAGAACCATCTTAACACTAACAGACCAGAAATCCAGACATACAAAGATATTAAACCATTCAGAACATTCAGAAGTTTAGAAATCATTCTGTAACCAATGCAATCGTTATGTTTGCAACAGTAAGGATGCGAAGGTCTTGAGAGAGCTCTTCGCTTTTACCCATCATGAGATGTTTCTTGTGTGACACCTTGGTAATGGGACACCTTTATACAAGCCATCAGTTGGGACTGAAGCAGCTGATATTAATTTACAATGACAATAGGCAGGATTGATTTCTAATTACTGATTGATATCTACTGGTGTCTTGGCTTTTCATTTCTTTCTGCACCTCCCTGTCTTCATGTGTTCAATACTTTTTCTTGTGTGTGTGTTATTTCATAACATTACACGACTTCATTTATGGACAAGTATGGTTTGATTCCTTTGTATGTGTACAGTAAAACCCAGAGTGACTTCTTTCCTTCTTCTTCTTCATTCGGATTCTCCCATTAGGGGTCGCCATAGCGGATCATCTGTCTCCATACCCTCTACCCTCTCCATCTGCCTCTTTCCATCTGCAGCATTCTCTTACCAATATGCCCATGAAACCATACTGTTGCTCAATCTCCCTTATTCTTAAAGATCAGTACCAGCACACTCCTTCTCTATTCTTCAGGCATCTTCTCACCCTCCAAAATCATGTTAAACAATCTTGTTAAAAACTCCACTGCATCTCCTAAACATCTCCATGCTTCTACCGGTATGTCCAAACCGACTTTCCACTCTTCATCCTCTTAATCACTGCTCTCACTTCCTCCTTACTAATCCTATCCACTTCCTGCTTCACCATCTCCACACCATCCAACCTTCTCTCTCATTTTCCCTAATTCATCAGCTGCTGCCTCCCTCCATCTTCTCAACACACTCTCCTCACTAGTCAACACATTTCCATCTCCATCCTTTATTGCTCTAACTTGCAGCACATCCTTCCCAGCTCGGTCCCTCTGCCTGGCCAATCGATACAAATCCTTTTCTAATTCTTTTGTGTACAACTTCTCCTACAGCTCCTCATATGCCTTTTCCTTATCCTTCACTACATCCCTCTTCACGTGCTGCTGCATCTCCTTGTACTTCTGCCTACTTTTGTCATCACTCTGTCGAACCCAATTCTGTTTCTCCAACCTCTTCCTCCTTCTGCTCTCCTGCACCTACTTATTCCACCACCAAGTCTCTTTGTCTTCCTATCTTTCTAGCTGTCTCCCTTATTACTTCTGCAGTAGTTCCAGAATCAGTAGTTGGCCTTCCTCTTTTTTTCCTTCCCGGCTTCACCCTTAGCATTCTCATACCGATATACCCCATGTTTCTCCTCTGCATATGTCCAAACCATCTCAATCTCGCCTCCCTCAAAACGTGCTACATACTCGCTGTCCCTGGCAACACCTTACAGTCGCAAATTTCCTTCAGTTTGTATCTCCTACATAGAACATAGTCTACCTGTGTGCACCTTCCTCCACTCACACATTAATTCCATACCTACCATCACCTCCTCATCACCTCTGTTCCCTTCAACTACATGCCCTTTAAAGTCTGCACCAATCACCAATCTTTCATTCCTACACCTTCTACCACTTCATCTAACTCACTCCAGAATTTTTCCTTCTCCTTCATCTCACAGCCCACCTGTGGAGCATAAGCACTGATGATATTTATCATCTCTCCTTCAACTTCCAGCTTCACCTTCATCACCCTATCAGAAACTATCTTCACCTCCACTACACTCTTACTGTACTCTTCCTTCAGAAACACCCCTACACCATTTCTCTTTCCATCCACACCTTGATAGAACAGTTTAAACACCTCTAATGTTCCTGGTCTTATTTGCTTTCCATTTGGTCTCCTAAACACACAACATATCTACCTTTCTCCTCTCCATCATATCAGCTCCCTCTCTCCCTTTACCAGTCATAGTACCAACATTTAAAGAACCAACCCGAACCTCCACTGTCCTCCACTTCTCCTTTCCCTGCTGTCTCTGTAGACGTTTTCCTCCTCTCCTTCTCCTCCTTCGGCCAACCGTAGCCCAATTTCCACCGGTACCCTGTTGGCTAATGATACCTGTGGTGGTCGTTGGTAACCCGGGCCTCGACCGATCTGGTATGAAATTCTGATTCGTGATCCGCATGTTTGATTTGGCACATGTTTTACACTGGATGTCCTTCATAACGCAACCCTCCACATGTATCCGCGGTTGAGACCTGCACTAAGAGTGCACTGACTTGTGCAACACTAATGGCTGGATCAGAGTATCTTCTTTCCAAATGTATCTAAATTGTGTTTGTAGAACACTTTGGTCAGGAACTGTTCACATTACATTTAGGTAGGTGATTTTCAGCTGAGAGTCTGAAAGCGGAGGTACATGCTAACAAGTTGATTGAAAACGCCCTCATAGGCCATTAGGAGGAAGTAGGTTGCTGCTTTTTTTTCAGCCACAGATAATTACCTGCAGTCTTCATCAATGTATTGTTGTCCCAACCACAGGGATTTTCACACATCATTTGGAAGACAGCATGCAGATCAGCTCAGTAGGTACTGATTGTTTGCACCAGTCTAGATTTTGAGCTTTGTCTAATGAGAGCTACTATTAGCAAATGTTCTGAATCAGACATGTATTTTGCTAAATCCAAAAGCACCCAAACATTGATTGACCATAGTTTCAAGTAGCTTTGTGATCGTGGACTGAATCCTATTAAGCTCTGATGTTATCACAGAAGCACAACAGGTTCCACAGTCTTTTTCCCTGTCTCCTGGAATTGAAAATAAGATGATATAATGCTGCCTGGTCTGGTACTGGGAAAACTCCTCCACATTGAAGACATAAGGTTTTCTAAAACACCTCAAAATACTTGTTTTAAACCATATCAAATTACTATACCAAACATTTCTAAAAACATGCAAGACCAAATATAAATTTATTACAGTATATTAAATCATTTTATTTTGTTTTCCAGATGCACCACTGCTCTGATTGTGGGAAGAGTTTTACTAAAATTGCTGTTCTAAAAAGACACCAACGTTTACACACAGGAGAGAAACTGTATCACTGTGATCAGTGTGAGAAGAGTTTTACTCATCAGAGTAATCTCAAAAGACACCAGCATATCCACACAGGAGAGAAGCCATATCACTGTGAACAGTGTGGGAAGAGTTTTACTCAACAGGGTAATCTCAAATCACACCAGAGTATCCACACAGGAGAGAAGCCATATCCCTGTAAACAGTGTGGAAAGAGTTTTACTCACCCGAGAAGTCTCAAATCACACCAACGTATCCACACAGGAGAGAAACTGTATCACTGTGATCAGTGTGAGAAGAGTTTTACTCATCAGAGTAGTCTTAAAAGACACCAGCATATCCACACAGGAGCGAAGCCGTATCAGTGTGAACAGTGTGGGAAGAGTTTTAATCGTCAGCTTAGTCTCAAATCGCACCAGTGTATCCACACAGGAAAGAAGCCTTATCACTGTGAACAGTGTGGGAAGAGTTTTACTCATCAGAGTCATCTGCTTAGACACCAACGTATCCACACAGGAGAGAAGCCGTATCACTGTGACCGGTGTGGGAAGAGTTTTACTCAGCAGGGTATTCTCAGATTACACCAGCGTATCCACACAGGAGAGAAACTGTATCACTGTGAACAGTGTTCGAAGAGTTTTACACACCCGAGTAGTCTCAAAGTACACCAGCGTATCCACACAGGAGAGAAGCCATATCACTGTGAACAGTGTGGGAAGATTTTTACTCAACAGGGTATTCTGAGATTACACCAGCGTATCCACACAGGAGAGAAGCCTTATCATTGTGAACAGTGTGGGAAGAGTTTTTCTCACCCGAGTAGTCTCAAAGTACACCAGCGTATCCACACAGGAGAGAAGCCGTATCACTGTGACCAGTGTGGGAAGAGTTTTACTCATAAGAGTAATTTTAGAATACACCAGCGTGTCCACACTGGGGTGAAGCCGTATTACTGTGAACAATGTGGGAAGAGTTTTACTCAACAGGATCATCTCAAATCACACCAGAGTATCCACACAGGAGAGAAGCCGTATCACTGTGAACAGTGTGGGAAGAGTTTTAGTGCTCGGAGTGTCCTACTCAGCCACCAGCAGAGTCATACAGGACAGAAGCTGAACCTCTGTGGACAGTGTGGACGGAGCTATGTTTATCAAAGCTCATTAAGGAACCACAAGTGTTCTAATATACAACCATAAAACAAATCATCTTCTTAAACTTCTTATTTGAAGGGATGTAAAGGGAAATTGTACTGTATGTATCGGGGGAACTTTAAATTGTACAGTTAATTTTAATTATCTCTAACAAACTGGACACCTTTCCAAGCCATCAGAACATTGTTGGTCCATCTACAGTTACACTACAACTACACTTTATGGCAACATGTATGGGGCTTCCTGAGCATCTCACCCATATGTGCTTTCTGAACATTATCTAATGGAACTGCTTCCAATCCATTGTCCCCTGAGCACAGTGTTACTGATTTACTGCAAACTTGAGCTTGATCACACGGTTACACAGCAAGATCAGGGAATAGATTTTTGTTGTATATGTCTGAACCTATAAGAATTAAAGTGCAGACAAATCTCACCTCAAGTCTTTTTTTAAATCTAAAATGTTAAATGTATAAACCTTCAGGTATTTTGCACCAACGTTCATTATTTGTGTTTCTCTAACTTCGAATAAGTTTATTAGTCAACTGTAAGGTTTGGTTGAGGAGTGGTGATGGTATGGGGCTGTACTTTAAGGGTAAGACTCAGCCCCTGACTTAAAGTGTAGGGAAATGTTCATTACTTTAGCGTACCAATACATTTTGTACAATGCTATGCTTCTAATATTGTGGGAATAGTTTGGAGACGGCCCTTTATTAATCCAGCATGACTGTGCCACAGTGCACAAACTAAGGTTCATAAAGACATAGTTGGATGAGTTTGGTGTTGAAGAACTGAACTGGCCTGCACAGAGCTCTAATCTCGACTTCACTGAACACCTTTGAGATTAAGGTGAAAGTTGATTATTCTAAAGGGACTGTATGAGTCTCGGTGTCATAAAAAAAAGGCCTTTAGGAAAATTTTTTGTGATTATTATCCAAAGTATGAGGGTGGTAGTATAATGTTGTGGGGCTGCTTTGCTGCAGAAGGGACTGTTTGCACTTTACGAAATAGATGGCATCATGAGAAAAGAAAATGATGAGGATATATTAAAGCAACATCTGAAAACATCAGCTAGGAAGTTAAAGCTTGGTCACAAATGGGTCTTCCAAATGGACAATGACCCCAAGCATACCTCCAAATTATTTACAAAGTGCCTTAAGGATAACAAAGTCAAAGTATTGGAGTGGCCATCACAAAGCCCTGATCTCAGTCCCATAGAAAAATTGTGGGCGGCACTGAAGGCCTACAAACCTGACCCAGTTACACCAGTTTTGTCAAGAGGAGTGGGCCAAAATTCCTGCAAACAATTGTAGAAAGCTTGTGGAAGGAAACCCAAAACGTTTGGCCCAAGTGAAACAGTTTTGAGGCAATTCCACCAAATACTTAGGAAGTGTATGTATACTTCTGACTATGATGAAAGTGATAAAAAAAAATACATAAAAATTCTCCCTCGTTTGATTCTGACATTTAACAAATAAATTTTTTTTTTAAATATTTATTGATTTAAAACAGAAAAAGTTTATTCTGATTTAATGTATGACAGTAAAGAAATAAAAGTTGTTGTGTTTTTTTCTGAAGTGTATGTAAATATCTGGTTTTAACTTTATATGTATATTATATATGTATATGACCCCGAACAGGCCGCACGATCTGAGGTATCTGGGGAACTACTTACTGGCTGAATATTTGTCAGAAAGAAATAATAGATGGATACTGACAATAGTCCAGATTTAAAGCGTCCCAGTGCAATTGTCACTAAAGTGTTCATGTGTTAGGTGTTTTCCTGGTTTAGACTCTGAATGGCCTGTGGGAAGAATCTACTCTTCATTCTCCCTCTGTTTGCCTTCAAGGATCAGAAGCGCTTTCCTGAACGCAACACAGAAAAGAGGGCTTCTTTATTGGGATGGTTGAGGTCCTCCAATATCCACTTTCCACCCTCTGGTGCCTGCCCTGCTTGGTGCATTTCTCAAACCAAGAAGTGATACTATCCATCAGGACACTTTTAACGGTGCAGATGAAGAAAGACTCAGCACCAGAGAGGGTGATTTAAAATCTCTTAAGCGTCTCAGGTGGTATAGACGCTGCCTGGCCTTCATCAGGGTGACGATCCCAGCCAACATGTCCATGTGGGCCTCACATGGGTTTTAACTGGGTTATATGGGCATCACGTGGGTATGGGGTCAGAGTAGGCACTTTGATGGGCTGAATGTGGGCCCCAGCTTAGTCAGGGATGTGCCCCAGTTAGGTTACCCATTTTGTTTATTCGAGGGCCCTGTATAGGCCATATTTGGGCTATATTATTTAATTGATGATAAATTCAATTGATATGTGTTTTGTGTGTTTTATATGATCTAAACAAAAAAAATGTATATTAACAATAACATAGTATGACCTTTAGTAAAAAAAAAAAAAAGAAAAAGAAAATCGCTTGTGCAACTCACAAAGTCTCCCATTGGCTCCTGTGTTCCCGCCTTCTCGTTCTGAAGAAACGGTCGTCACTCACTACCACTGATCACCTGACCTGACCTGACCTGACCTCTCTGTCACGGTAAGAAATTATCTTTTGTTTTAAATTAATAACATTTTACTGTGGTTTTAATTTAATGTAAACTTCTGAAAGATTTGTGGTAATTAAAGTTACAGGCACGATATAATGAAGGTCAGTGTGGAGAGTGAACTGGTTTACCTCAGAGATAAACACCTTTGGAGAAACTGAACATTCTTAAAGATTAGCAGATAACTAGGAAATTGTCTACTAAAATGTGGAAATAACGACTTTTCAAACCATTTTCACCCGTGTTTCCTCCATATAGTGTCCTCATGATAACAGGAGGGTGAAACAGTAAAAACAGTGTGGAGTCTTTTTCTCTTTCACTACCTTTATAATGTGTATATACAATACACAGAGAAAAGCTCTGAGGAGATTGTGACAAAACTTAACATTATTTTATTGTGATTTAGGTGAAATAGGTAGAAAAAACTTTCATATTTATATCATTTCTAAACATAATAAAAAAAATGATACGTTATGATTAAGTTAGAGATAATGAATGTCATTTTGCGCCATTCAGAAAGTCAGTCATTTCTTCAGTTGCAGTGTGTTGAACTTTCTGGGCCACCGTGATCCGAGGTGTGACTTACATCTTTCAGCTGATCAGAATCATTGTTCAATCACTGGCTTTTGGCAATGACCAAATATTCGTTTAAAAGTCAAGTTCAGACGCAAGGTTGATATTTTAATTGTTACGTTCATAAGGGGAGTGGTGGCTTTAGCGGTTAAGGCGCTGGGTTGCCGATCGGAAGGTCTGGGGTTCAAGCCCCGGTATCGCCAGGTTGCCACTCTTGGGCCCTTGAGCGAGGCCCTTAACCCTCTATGCTCTGGGGGTCCCTTACGAGGGAAATATCAAGGTCCGTGACATCGGAGTGACGTTGGGCCGCCTTCCCGTGGGCTCACCACCTGCAGGAGGGACCTTAAGGGACGTTGCTGTGAGGATTGTGCAGCAGTCGAAGGCGGGGGTCTGCTTAGACTGCTGCCCCGCGACCCGGATTAAGGATAAGCGAGAGAAAATGACATGACATGACACGTTCATAAGTTTTGGATTCCATGACTGGTCCCCCACGGCATAAGTTATTACTGTGTGAGGCAGAGGTGGGAACAATTCACTGATGAGATTCTAGGAAATGTCTTAATTATATTGGGGCATGTTTTTTTAGATGCTGCTGTGAATGGTAGCATTTTAAAATGTACTAAATTGCCTTTTCTGTCTTCTCTTTCTTTACTGTTTTGTAGGTGAGCAGCCGAGGAATCTGCATAGACCCACCAGTGAACTATTCTACTTTAGTCATTCTGTTATTCCCAAGTGACAGCCCATCAAAAACCCACACGCGGCCCACATGAAAATGTTGGCTGGGAATGTGACAGGACCAACACCGGTCCTGAGTGATGTGAACATCTAAGTATTCGTTCCTTTTTAAATCCCATTTACATTTGTGAATCGAATTAATTTGTGTGAATTTCCGTTTATTTGTAAACGGAAATCTATGAACAAATAAAAATGGAGAATGATGATAGAAGAGAATGAAGAGTGATAGATGATGAAGTCATGTCTCTCATGAAGCTCAACCACTAAAGATCAGGCACAGTGGCAGACAACCAATCAGATTTCACTTCCTGACAATGTCTGAGCCAATGATGTTTGCGGATTTAGAACTCGAGCCGTTGGCCCCGCCCACTGCTTTGTGATCTGTTTTTGTAACTATAGACTTCTTTCACGCGCTCCGGTCTGAAGTTAATGTTGGGCGCGTGAGTTTTTCTCCACCTCGACGTTTCTTTCGCCGTTATAAATCTATCGCGCGCGAGCTTCAACCCCGTTTTTGTCCCGGATTTAGCGGATTTTTACCCAAAGGTGAGATACAGTGAAATGTAGCAGCTGAGCTGCTCGGGGAACAGCTAGTGGACATTCTGGAGTCATGAACCTCTGCATTTTTCTTCCAGTGTCCTGATTCTTTACACCTCTGATCATGAAATCAGAGTCCAGACGGAGATCTTTAGGAGAACCTCCACACACTCCTGCTGCTGCTGCTGCTGCTGGATCAAAGGTACACTTTATTCATGTGTCTCGTCTTTCAGTGTGGTTTGCAGGGCAAAGATACATCATACTGTATTTTAAAATAAAATAAAAAAAAAACTTAACTTTAAGTGTATCACAATAAACTACTTTTACAAGGAAACACGAAATTTCTCCCCAAATCTTTAAGCAATTGTCCTATATGATCTGTTCTTCAGCTTTTTACTCATTTGATAAAGTAAACAATGTTTGAGACCAACAGCTTTTACACATGCAACCAGTTAACAGATCACATATTCACATGCGTATCCCAGTGATCTCCCAGAGGAAGTTTAGTTTTAAAGTAAAGTATTAAGTGGTGGACTGCAAGTTTGTTTAGTTTCTGCCTCGCACTTTAAGATCATTTATTAGTATTACTTTTGAAAATTAGAACCATGTTTCCACTGTGTTGAGTACTAGTGTATCCTGGAATCACAGTGTTGATGGACCCTAAGAGAACAGGTGGTCTTAGCCTAAAAGGCATCTATTATCACAATAGGCCAACACAACTACATCTGCTCGAATACACCCCGTTTAATCAGAGCAGAAGCCTCTATGTCAACATAAGCAGTGTTTACATGTGATTATAACAGGAGACAACATACAGCGGGTAAAATAAGTATCGAAAACATCACCATTTTTCTCAGTAAATATATTTCATAAGGTGCTATTGATATTGTTAGATTTGTATTATTTCCCATGTGATCAACGATGCCCGTGGTGTCTTTTCTGATCAGAGAAGAATCGCAGCACACAGAATGGAGCAATGTTCTTCTTCAGTTTATTGCAGATAACAGACAAGTAAATATACACTGAAAAAAACCTGACTTAAAGCTGTTTCCTTCTTCTTCATTCGGCTTCTTCCATTAGGGGTCGCCACAGCGGATCATCTGTCTTCATACCCCCTGCCCTCTACATTTGCCTCTTTCCATCCTCAGCATTCTCTTACCAATATACCCCATGCCCATGAAACCATACTGTTGCTTACAGATGGTCACCTCTTCTCTCAGCCTGGCTTCCACTTCTCTTTCCCATAACTTCATGTTGTGACTGATCAACTTTATTCGCCTGTAGTTACTGCAGGTCTCCACATCTCCCTTATTCCTAAAGATCAGTACCAGCACATTCATTCTCCATTCCTCAGGGATCCTCTCACCATCCAAAATCCTGTTAAACAATTTTGTTAAAAACTCCACTGCATCTCCTAAACGTCTCCATGCTTCTACCGATATGTCATCTGGTCCAACCGACTTTCCACTCTTCATCCTCTTATTCAATTCAATTCAATTCATTTTTATTTGTATTGCGCTTTTAACAATGAACATTGTCTCAAAGCAGCTTTACACAGATAATGTAGTGATTAAAAATGAATATGTTGTTTATGAGTAAGTTTGTCCCTGATGAGCAAGCCAGTGGGGACTGTGGCAAGGAAAAACTCCCCAAAATGGCATAAGGAAGAAACCTTGAGAGGAACCAGACTCAAGAGGGAACCCCTCCTCATCTGGGTTACACCGAATGTCCATTTGTAGCAGATCACTGCTCTCACTTCCTCCTTACTAATCCTATCCACTTCCTGCTTCACCATCTCCACACCATCCAACCTTCTCCCTCTCATTTACCTCATTCATCAGCTGCTCAAAATACTCCCTCCATCTTCTCAACACACTCTCCTCACTAGTCAACACATTTCCATTTCCATCCATTATTGCTCTAACTTGCAGCACATCCTTCCCAGCTCGGTCACTCTGCCTGGACAATCGGTACAAATCCTTTTCTAATTCTTTTGTGTCCAACTTCTCCTACAGCTCCTCATATACCTTTTCCTTGTCCTTCACCACATCCCTCTTCACGTGCTGCTGCATCTCCTTGTACTCCTGCCTTCTTCTCTCATCACTCTGTCGATCCCAATTATGTTTTTCTAACCTCTTCATCCTTATGCTCTGCTGCACTTCCTCATTCCACCACCACATCTCTGTACTTCTTTCTATTTCCAGATGCCACACCAAGAACCTTTCTATCCGTCTCCCTTATCACTTCTGCAGTAGTTCCACAAGCATCCAGCGCCTCTTCACCACCACCGAGCCCCTTTCTGATCGCTTTCCTGAATCTCACACTACAGTCTTTCTCTTTCAGTTTCCACCATTTTATTCTTCTTACAGTCCTCAATCTACTCCTCTTCTTCTTTATCTCCAAAACCATCCTACAGACCACCATCCGATGCTGTCTAGCTACACTGTTCCCTGGCAACACCTTCTTCTTCTTCTTCTTTTTGCTTCTCCTATTAGGGGGCACCACAGCGGATCAGCCGTCTCCATACCCTCCCCCTCCCCCTCCCCCATCCTCTACATCTGCCTCTTTCACACCAACTACCTGCATGTCTTTCTTCCCCACATCCATAACCCTCCTCCTTGGCCTTCCTCTTTTCCTCCTTCCCGGTGGCTCCATCCTCAGCATTCTCCTACCGATATACCCAATGTCCCTTCATGTCCAACCATCTCAATCTCGCCTTGTCTCCAAAACGCCCTACATGCGCTGTCCTTCTAATAAACTGGATAATATACTCGCTGTCCCTGGCAACACCTTACAGTCGCCAATTTCCTTCAGGTTGCATCTCCTATATAGAACATAGTCCACCTGTGTGAACCTTTCTCCACTCTTATACGTCACTCTATGCTTTCCTTCTTCTAAAAAAAACGTGTTTACCACTGCCAAGAAAAATCTTCCACCATCTGCCCTTCCACATTCCTCTCCTTAATTCCATACCTACCATCACCTCCTCATCACCTCTGTTCCCTTTACCTACATGCCCTTTAAAGTGCACCAATCACCAATCTTTCATTCCTAGGTTCACCTTCTACCACTTCATCTAACCCACTCCAGAATTTTTCCTTCTCCTCCATCTCACAGCCCACCTGTGGAGCATAAGCACTGATGACATTTATCATCACCCCTTCAACTTCCAGCTTCACGTTCATCACCCTATCAGAAAATCTCTTCACCTCCACTACACTCTTACTGTACTCTTCCCTCAGAATCACCCCTACACCATTTCTCTTTTCATCCACACTATTATAGAACAGTATAAACATCTCCAATGTTCCTGATCTTACTCACTTTCCACCAAATCTGAAATTATTACTGTATATTGAACCAATTTATTTTGTTTTTCAGATGCACCACTGCTCAGATTGTGGGAAGAGTTTTACTAAAATTTCTGTTCTGAAAAGACACCAACGTATCCACACAGGAGAGAAGCCGTATCACTGTAAAGAGTGTGAGAAGAGTTTTACTCATCAGAGTAGTCTTAAACGACACCAGCATATCCACACAGGAGAGAAGCCGTATCAGTGTGGGCAGTGTGAGAAGCGTTTTAATCGTCAGAGTCATCTGCTTAGACACCAACGTATCCACACAGGAGAGAGGCCGTATCACTGTGAAGAGTGTGGGAAGAGTTTTACTTCTCAGAGTAGTCTCAAAAGACACCAGCGTATCCACTCAGGAGAGAAGCCGTATCAGTGTGAACAGTGTGAGAAGAGTTTTAATCGTCAGAGTAGTCTCAAATTACACCAGCGTATCCACACAGGAGAGAAGCTGTGTTACTGTGAACAGTGTGGGAAGAGTTTTAATCATCAGAGTAATCTTAAATTACACCAGCGTATCCACACAGGGGAGAAGCCGTATCAGTGTGAACAGTGTGAGAAGAGTTTTAATCATCAGAGTAGTCTCAAATTACACCAGCGTATCCACACAGGAGAGAAGCCGTATTACTGTGAACAGTGTGGGAAGAGTTTTAATCATAAGAGTAATTTTAGAATACACCAGCGTGTCCACACAGAAGAGAAGCCGTATCACTGTGAACAGTGTGGGAAGAGTTTTACTTATCAGAGGCATCTCAGATCACACCAGAGTATCCACACAGGAGAGAAACCGTATTATTGTGAACAGTGTGGGAAGAGTTTTAATTATAAGAGTAATTTTAGAATACACCAGCGTATCCACACTGGAGTGAAGCCGTATCACTGTGAACAGTGTGGGAAGAGTTTTAATCATCAGAGTGATCTTAAAGTACACCAGCGTATCCACACAGGAGAGAAGCCGTATCGCTGTGAACAGTGTGGGAAGAGTTTTAATCATCATAGTAGTCTCAAATTACACCAGCGTATCCACACAGGAGAGAAGCCGTATCGCTGTGAACAGTGTGGAAAGAGTTTTAATCATAGGAGTAATTTTAGAATGCACCAGCGTATCCACACACGAGAGAAGCCGTATCACTGTGAACAGTGTGGGAAGAGTTTTATTGCTCAGAGCACCCTCCTCAGCCACCAGCAGAGTCATACAGGACAGAAGCTGTACATCTGTGGACAGTGTGGACGGAGCTATGTTTATCAAAACTCATTACGGAACCACAAGTGTTCTAATATACAACAATAAACTCATGATGTCAATTTGTAAAACAAATCATCTTCTTAAATTTCTTATTTGAAGGGATGTAAAGGGGAACTTGTACTGTAAATATTGGGGAACTTTAAATTGTAATGTTAATGTTAATTATCTCTAACAAAATGGACACCTTTCCAAGCCATCAGAACATTGTTGGTCCATCTACAGTTACACTACAACTACACTTTATGGCAACATGTATGGGGCTTCCTGAGCATCTCACCCATATGTGCTTTCTGAACATTATCTAATGGAACTGCTTCCAATCCATTGTCCCCTGAGCACAGTGTTACTGATTTACTACAAACTTGAGCTTGATCACACGGTTACACAGCAGGGAATCGATTTTTGTTGTATATGTCTGGACCTATAAGAATTAAAGTGCAGACAAATCTCACCCTAAGTCTTTTTTAAATCTCAAATGTTAAATGTATAAACTTTAGGTATTTTGCACCAACATTCATTTTTTGTGTTTCTCTAACTTCGAATAAGTTTTAGTCAACTGTAAGGTTTGGTTGAGGAGTGGTAATTGTATGGGGCTGTACTTTAGGGGTAAGACTAAAGAAAGAAATGTTAATTACTTTAGCGTACCTAAACATTTTGTACAATGCTATGCTTCTAATATTGTGAGACAGTCCTTTATTAATCCAGCATGACTGTGCCACAGTGCACAAACTAAGGTTCATAAAGACATGTTTGGATGAGTTTGGTGTGGAAGAACTGAACTGGCCTGCACAGAGCTCTAATCTCGACTTCACTGAACACCTTTGAGATTAAGGTGAATGTAAAAGTTGATTATTCTAAATGGACTGTATGAGTCTCGGTGTCATTAAAAATGTCTTCAGGAAAATTTTTTTGTGATTATTTCATGAAGTTTCTAAGAAAGAAAATAGAAATGCTGGTGATAGAAACAATGTTTTGATTCAATATCATAAATGATTATGAAGTATCAACAGATCATCATTGTTATTTACAAAATTAAATTTCACTTATTAACAAAATTCTATTGTACAGGAAGAATAAAATGAAAAGCAATCAACTTTAATGTGGGAGCATTCAAATCTGTGTTTTTAGGGTCCAACTGTGACACTCAGTAACTTCAGGAGTCTCAGTCTAGAATTGTATGCAGTTCTCACTGCTCTGAATACAAGAACACCCGAACTTCATCACCAAATGGAAATAAAAGTGAATTAATAACCAAAATAACTAAAATCTAATAGATATTTACACTACATGCTGCATACGAAAATTACGTGTGCATACACATTTTAGACAACTAATTTCCACTTAAATATAAAGAAATATAAAGAAGCTAAGTGTTGCAAAGACTAAATAATACAGATTTACTTACAGGTAGTCGTCGACTTACGACCTATGCAACTTACGACCACAATCGCTAGCTGCGGCATACGACAGTGTGTACCAGCTCCCGACATCATTTTACAGTACTGTAGTACATGTAGCCTACTCTACTTATGTCGTGTTATGACTACCTGTATATTTAAATACACTTTTGCTCCACTATTACATTGGAATTAGTTTACACACTGAAATACCTTATACAAATTGCACAGAGTGGGTAGTTTATTAGTTGTATTTATCTACATTATAACTGTAATATGTTGGCAAACATTTCATAAATAAAGCCAGCAGTGGCAAAGGTTCACACATCCTTCACTCAGTAGAAGTACAGATACTCATGTTTTAAAATACTCAGGTAAAAGTTGAAGTACTTGACTATACATTTTTTTTACTCAAGTTTAGGTAAAGATGTTTGGGCTCTGATATTAAGTACATTAAGTAAAAAGTAGTCATTACTACTACCTGTTTTAGTGTCACGCTGGTCCCCCATGTCATGTACCATGGTTTTGGAGGTGAAGAAGAAAAGGAATAGATTGAGGACTGGAAGAAGAATAAGATGGTGGAAACTGAAGGAGGAAGACTGTAGTGTGAGGTTTAGGGAAGAGGTCAGACAGGGGCTCGGTGGTGGTGAAGAGGTGCTGGATGTTTGTGGAACTACTGCAGAAGTTGGAGAAACAGAATTGGGATGGACAGAGTGATGAGAAAAGTATGCAGGAGTACAAGGAGATGCAGCAGCAGGTGAAGAGGGATGTGGTGAAAGTCAAGGAAAATGCATATGAGGAGCTGTAGGAGAAGTTGGACACTAAGGAAGGAGAAAAGGATTTGTAGCGATTGGTCAGGCAGAGGAACCGAGCTGGGAAGGATGTGCTGCAAGTTAGAGCAATAAAGGATGGAGATGGAAATGTGTTGGCTAGTAAGGAGTGTGTGTTGAGAAGATGGAGGGAGTATTTTGAGCAGCTGATTAAAATGAGAGAGAGAGAGAGAGAGAGAGAGAGAGAGAGAGAGAGAGAGAGAGGGTGGGTGGCATGGAGATGGTGAAGCAGGAAGTGAGAGCAGCAAATAAGAGGATGAAGAGTGGAAAGTCGATTGGACCAGATGACATCGGTAGAAGCATGGAGATGCAGTGGAGTTTTTAAAAAGATTGTTTAACAAGATTTTGGAAGGTGAGAAGATGCCTGAGGAATGGAGAAGGAGTGTGCTGGTACTGATCTTTAAGAATAAGGGAGATGTGCAGACCTGCAATAACTACAGGGGAATTAAGTTGATCAGTCACACCATGAAGTTATGGGAAAGAGTAGGGTTTGTCTTGGAACTCTGCCATGCAGACCGATTTTTCACCATCTTTTTCTTATGGTGGAGTCACAAACCCTTACCTTAACTGAGGCAAGTGAGGCCTGCAGGTCGTTGAATGTTGTTGTGGGGTCTTTTGTGACCACTTGGATGAGTTGTCGCTGTGCTCTTGGGGTATTTTTGGTCGGCTGGCCACTCCTGGTAAGGTTCTCCACTGTTTTTGCCATTTGTGAATAATGTCTCTCACTGTGGTTCACTGGAGTCCCAAAGCTTTAGAAATGGCTTCATAACATTTCCAGACTGATAGATCTTAAATTCTTTGTATATGTATATGTATATATGTATATTATATATGTATATTATATATGTATATGAATATGACACCGAACAGGCCGCACGATCTGAGGAATCTGTGGAACTACTTACTGGCTGAAATTTTGTCAGAAAGAAATAATAGATAGATACTGACAATAGTCCAGATTTAAAGTGTCCCAGTGTGATTGTCACTAAAGTGTTCATGTGTTAGGTGTTTTCCTGGTTTAGACTCCAAATGGCCTGTGGGAAGAATCCTCATTCTCCCTCTGTTTGCCTTCAAGGATCGGAAACGCTTTCCTGAACGCAACACAGAAAAGAGGACTTCCTTATTGGGATGGCTGAGGTCCTCCAATATCTTTCTGACCCTGGTCCATTACCGCTTGCTATACATGTCCTGCAGGTCAAGGAGCTCCGAACGTTTAGCTGACTGATCCACCCTCTGGTGCCTGCCCTGCATGGTGCATTTTTCGAACCAAGAAGTGATACTACCCATCAGGACACTTTCAACGGTGCAGTTAAAGAAAGACCTCAGCACCAGAGAGGGTGATTTAAAGTCTCTTAAGCATCTCAGGTGGTATAGACGCTGCCTGGCCTTCATCAGGGTGACGATGTGACAGGACCAACACAGGTCCTGAGTAATGTGAACATCTAAGTATTTATTCCTGTTTAAATCGCCATTTACATTTGTGAATTGAATTAATTTGTGTGAATCTCCGTTTATTTATTTCACGCGCTCCGGTCTGAAGTTAATGAAGTTAATGGGCGCGTGAGTTTTTCTTCACTTTCCGCGCATGCACATCGACGTTCCTATAAATAATATGGTTGTGTAAGAATGTTTGCATGTTATTTTCAAGTGTCCTGTGGTACAACAACAATGAATCTAATTATATTACATATTTTCTTTGGTTATAAAAAGTTAATGGAATAGAAGTAAAACATTTCTCTGAAAGAGGAAACCCAAAATTCTGCCTTGCAGAAGCAGCACACACCTGTATCGCCGACTTAAAATTTGCCATGCATTGTAATTATCTACCGCCTTAGTCTTAAAACTTTGTGTTATTGAAGTAGAGAAATGTAATTGTGGGTAAAGATGAAGGGAAAGTTGGACTTCTAGCCTCAGTAATGTACACTATAGTGTTAATTTGCTTTCCAGCTGTGAGCTGCTCCTCCACTCAGATGGAGCTGTGAGAGACACCATGAGTTCTGACTGGAAAAGAGACGTTCACTTGCTTTATGTTTATCTGTTGACGTTTCTCTGGATTATTACATCTAATACCTGAACCTGACGCTGCTTTGATCATTAGAACATTTCATTCAGATGAAGAAACTAACTCAAGTTAGATTAGATCACCCAGATTAGATCACCCAGTGAATGTCCACCTGGTCCCCAGTCATAATCCAATAAATAAATCCTGTTTAAATCCTCCTTTTCATTGATTTGTGAATTGAATTAATTTGTGTGAATCTCCGTTTATTTGTAAACCGAAATTTATGAACAAATAAAAATGAAGAATGATGATAGAAGAGAATGAAGAGTGATAGATGATTAAGTCATGTCTCTCATGAAGCTCAACCACTAAAGATCAGGCACAGTGGCAGACAACCAATCAGATTTCACTTCCTGAAAATGTCTGAGCCAATGATGTTTGCGGATTTAGAACTCGAGCCCGTTGGCCCCGCCCACTGCTTTGTGATCCGTGTTTGTACCTATAGACTTCTTTCACGCGCTCCGGTCTGAAGTTAATGTTGGGCGCGTGAGTTTTTCTCCACTTACCGCGTGCACATCGACGTTCCTTTCACCGTTATAAATCCGTTTTTGTCCCGGATTTAGCGGATTTTTACCCAAAGGTGAGATACAGTAAAATGTAGCAGCTGAGCTGCTCGGGGAACAGCTAGTGGACATTCTGGAGTCATGATCCTCTGCATTTTTCTTCCAGTGTCCTGATTCTTTACACCTCTGATCATGAAATCAAAGTCCAGACGGAGATCTTTAGGAGAACCTCCACACACTCCTGCTGCTGCTGCTGCTGCTGGATCAAAGGTACACTTTATTCATGTCTCATCTCATCTTTCACAATGTGGTGTAAAGCTAGCCTGTGTGGTCCAATCCAACAGACAAGCTACTGTAGCTCAATTTGCTGAAGAAATTGCTGCTGTTAATGCTCATTGGTTTAGGACTGTTTTGGCAGCAAAAGGTGGACCAACACAATACTAGGCAGGTGGTCATAATGGTATGCTGATCGGTGTATTGAATCGTTGTATGTTTTCCAGATGCACCACTGCTCAGATTGTGGAAAGAGTTTTACTAAAATCGCTCTTTTGAAAATACACCAGCGTATCCACACAGGAGAGAAGCCGTATCACTGTGGACAGTGTGGGAAGAGTTTTACTCATCAGGGTCATCTCAAAGTTCACCAGCGTATCCACACAGGAGAGAAACCATATCACTGTGGACAGTGTGGGAAGAGTTTCATCCAAATATTTTCTCTTCAAAGACACCAGCGTATCCACACCGGAGAGAAGCAGTATAACTGTGAACAGTGTGGGAAGAGTTTTATCCAATTATCTCATCTTCAAAGACACCAACGTATTCACACAGGAGAGAAACCGTATCACTGTGAACAGTGTGGAAAGAGTTTTGCTTGTCAACGTAATCTTCAAACACACCAGCGTATCCACACAGGAGAGAAACCATATCACTGTGGACACTGTGGGAAGAGTTTTAATCGTCAGGGTTATCTCAAAGTACATGAACGTATCCATACAGGAGAGAAGCCGTATCACTGTGGACAGTGTGGAAAGAGTTTTAATCGTCAAGGTAGTCTCAGAATTCACCAGCGCATTCACACAGGGGTAAAGCCATTTTACTGTGGACAGTGTTCGAAGGGTTTTACTCGTCAGCGTAGTCTCCAAACACACCAGTGTATCCACACAGGAGAGAAGCCGTATCACTGCTCACAGTGTGGGAAGAGTTTTAGTGTTCGGAGTATCTTACTCAGCCACCAGCAGAGTCATACAGGACAGAAGCCGTACATCTGTGGACAATGTGGACGGAGCTATGTTCATCAACGGTCATTAAGGACACACAAGTGCCTTACTGATAATGTAATGTAAATCCATCAGCACAACTTATTTTTAAAGGGATGTAAAGGAAATATAGAGGAACTTTTGTGGCAATGTTAATGATTTGAACTAACAAATTGGACACTGAATCTAACCATCAAACTATTCTTTTGTGAAGAGGCAAATTGTGAAGTGAGAGAATTCTGGTCCAACTACAACTAACTATGGCCAAAATATGGGGTTTCCTGAATATAAATATTGAATGAATGCAGCTCAGTGGTGCAAAAAAACATATAATTCACATTCACTAACATATAAATACACAATCTGCTCCTTAATTACTTCAGGACCAGTTCACACATTGAGACACCTTGTACATCATACATTACACAGAGTGGGTAGTTTTTAATAGTATTGATCTACATTATAACTGTAACTAATAGGATGCGATACATTTTCTGTTTAAACCCAATCGTAAAAAAAACCCTATTGTTTATTTTTGCTTTATGGAAATATAAAAAAAAAATTTCCTTGTCTATTTTTGTCTGGAGATCTGAGTTGACCTCTTCCTTCAGGAGCTTCATTCATGAAGGTACATTTTCTTTTAGAAACAGATAACATCTATAAATAGGAACACATCTTATTACATTCCTTAGTGATGAGAATCAAGTCATTAAAGATGTAATATTGAAATTGTGTTAATTAAAATGATGGTGGGATTTAGGTTTAGTGCAGAATTTGCCAGGCATAATCAGGATGCTAGATGGCTCTAAATTAGCATTATTACTATTGTATGAACAATAGTAATAGTAAGATTATAATATTATTACTATTAATAATATTATTAAAATGTACATATGCAAATTCATGTTAACCATTATATTGTAAAATTGTAATATTGTAAATTGAAAGCTATAAGTTATAGAAAGTGAGACAAACCATGAGCTGCTTGAATTTGATGTTGAGGATGCAAAAAAGACACAATGGATGGAAACAGATGAGTCTGTTTTAAATGTGGTAAATTTTGCAGGTCTGAAATTATTATTATATGAAGCTTTGCTCTCTCTCTCTCCTCTCTCTATATATATATTAGGACACCATTTTCCTTATTTTTGTCTGTGTATAAAATGTAACAGCTGTGCAGACTTGTGTTTCAATTTGTTGCGGTGTTCAGCTTCTTTAACATGTTTTTTATATTTCATTATTTTTACTGCACTCTGGATTGTAATTTATTTATTAAACAAAGAGATGAAAGGGTTAAGTATGTATTTCTGTAATATTAGGATGATTTACTAATGAAAAGACAATAAATAATATGGTTGTGTAAGAATGTTTGTATGTTATAATCAAGTGCCCTGGGGAACAACAACAATGAATCTAATGATATTAATTATTTTCTTTGGTTATAAAAAGTTAAAGGAATAGAGGTAAAACATTTCTCTGAAAGAGGAATCCCAAAGTTCTGCCTTGCAGAAGCAGCACACACCTGTATCTCTGACCTAAAATTTGCCATGCATTGTAATTATCTACCACCTTAGTCATAAAACTTTGTGTTATTGAAGTAGAGAAATGTAATTGTGGGTAAAGATGAAGGGAAAGTTGGACTTCTAGCCTCAGTAATGTACACTATAGTGTTAATTTGCTCTCCAGCTGTGAGCTGCTCCTCCACTCAGATGGAGCTGTGAGAGACACCATGAGTTCTGACTGGAAAAGAGACGTTCACTTGCTTTATGTTTATCTGTTGACGTTTCTCTCTATTATTACATCTAATACCTGAACCTGACGCTGCTTTTGATCATTAGAACATTTAATTCAGATGAAGAAACTAACTCAAGTTAGATTAGATCACCCAGGACTCAGGTAGAAGCCATACATCAGCCCAGTGAATGTCCACCTGGTCCCCAGTCATAATCCAATAAATACTCAATCCTGTTTAAATTCTCCTTTTCATTGATTTGTGAATTGAATTCATTTGTGTGAATCCCCGTTTATTTGTAAACCGAAATTTATGAACAAATAAAAATGGAGAATGATGATAGAGAATGGAATAGATGTTGATTCAAGAGAATTAAGAGTGATAGATGATGAAGTCATGTCTCTCATGCAACTCAACCACTAAAGATCAGGCACAGTGGCAGACAACCAATCAGATTTCACTTCCTGAAAATGGCCGAGCCAATGATGTTTGAGGATTTAGAACTCGAGCTCGTTGGCCCCGCCCACTGCTCTGTGATCCGTGTTTGTACCTATAGACTTCTTTCACGCGCTCCGGTCTGAAGTTAATGTTGGGCGCGTGAGTTTTTCTCCACTTTCCGCGCGTGCACATCGACGTTCCTTTCGCCGTTATAAATCTATCGCGCGCGAGCTTCAACCCTGTTTTTGTCTCGGATTTAGCGGATTTTTACCCAAAGGTGAGATACAGTGAAATGTAGCAGCTGAGCTGCTCGGGGAACAGCTAGTGGACATTCTGGAGTCATGAACCTCTGCATTTTTCTTCCAGTGTCCTGATTCTTTACACCTCTGATCATGAAATCAGAGTCCAGACGGAGATCTTTAGGAGAACCTCCACACAATCCTGCTGCTGCTGGATCAAAGGTACACTTTATTCATGTGTCTCATCTTTCAGTGTGGTTTGCAGGGCAAAGATACATCATAATGTATTTTAAAATGATATCACAATAAACTACTGGGTTTTTTATTCATTTAAAAAAATAATTTTACAAGGAAACACGAAATTTTTCTCCAAACCTTTAATCAATTGGCCTATTTGATCTGTTCTTCAGCTTTTTACTCAGTTGATAAAGTAAACAAAGTTTAACACTGCAACACTGACAAACAAGTCATTCATAAGAAGATGATGGCAGCTGCATTCAAAGCAACTAGTTTCTAACTAATTAATCATTTGATTGTTAATCATAAATATAATAGCATTGTGTGTCAGGCAGTCGTTAACGCAATGGTTTGCAAAATCATGATCAATGATCGAACGCCTATTTGAAAGCTGGCAGCCTCAACGTTTTTTACCGTCACCACCCTTCTTCTATATGGATACATTTTCTGTTCTGATATCAACAAGTCTGAGCAAAATGCTGAATAGACACCAATCAGGGGCTGCATTTTTATGATATCATCCTTTAGATCTGCTCCCACTACGCCACAGCGGATCATCCGTCTCCATACCCCCCTGTCCTCTACATCTGGCTCTTTCAATCCAACTACCTCCAAGTCTTTCCTCACCACATCCATAACCCTCCTCCTTGGTCTTCCTCCTTCCTGGTGTCTCCATCCTCAGCATTCTCCCACTGATATACCCCATGTCCCTCCTCTGCACATGTCCAAAACATCTCAATCAGGCCTCTCTCACTTTGTCCTACATGCACTGGAGTTGAAGATGGTGTGGATGGAAAGAGAAATGGTGTAATGGTGATTCTGAAGGAAGAGTACAGTAAGAGTGTAGTGGAGGTGAAGAGAGTTCCACTACACTCTTACTGTACTCTTCCTTTAGAATCCCCCCTACACCATTTCTCTTTCCATCCACACCATGATAGAACAGTTTAAACACCTTCAATGTTCCTGATCTTACTCCGTTTCCACTTGGTCTCCTGAACACACAACATACAGTGGGTACGGAAAGTATTCAGACCCCCTTAAATTTTTCACTCTTTTTTTATTTTGCAGCCATTTGCTAAAATCATTTAAGTTCATTTCTTTTCCTCATGAATGTACACACAGCACCCTATATTGACAGAAAAACACAGAATTGTTGACACTGTTGCAGATTTATTAAAAAAGAAAAACTGAAATATCACATGGTCCTAAGTATTCAGACCCTTTGCTCAGTATTTAGTAGAAGCCCCCTTTTGATCTAATACAGCCATGAGTCTTTTTGGGAAGGCTGCAACAAGTTTTTCACACCTGGATTCAGGGATCCTCTGCCATTCCTCCTTGCAGATCCTCTCCAGTTCTGTCAGGTTGGACGGTAAACGTTGGTGGACAGCTATTTTTAGGTCTCTCCAGAGATGCTCAATTGGGTTTAAGTCAGGGCTCTGGCTGGGCCATTCAAGAACAGTCACGGAGTTGTTGTGAAGCCACTCCATCGTTATTTTAGCTGTGTGCTTAGGGTCATTGTCTTGTTGGAAGGTAAACCTTCAGCCCAGTCTGAGGTCCAGAGCACTCTGGAGAAGGTTTTCGTCCAGGATATCCCTGTGCTTGGCCGCATTCATCTTTCCCTTGATTGCAACCAGTCGTCCTGTCCCTGCAGCTGAAAAACACCCCCACAGCATGATGCTGCCACCACCATGCTTCATTGTTGAGACTATACTGGACAGGTGATGAGCAGTGCCTGGTTTTCTCCACACATACCGCTTAGAATTAAGGCCAAAAAGTTCTATCTTGGTCTCATCAGACCAGAGAATCTTATTTCTCACCATCTTGGAGAACTCCATGCGGGTTTTCATGTGTCCTGCACTGAGGAGAGGCTTCCGTCGGGCCACTCTGCTATAAAGCCCCACTGGTGAAGGGCTGCAGTGATGGTTGACTTTCTACAACTTTCTTCCATCTCCCGACTGCATCTCTGGAGCTCAGCCACAGTGATCTTTGGGTTCTTCTTTACCTCTCTCACCAAGGCTCTTCTCCCCCGATAGCTCAGTTTGGCCGGACGGCCAGCTCTAGGAATGGTTCTGGTCGTCCCAAACATCTTCCATTTGAGGATTATGGAGGCCACTGTGCTCTTAGGAACCTTAAGTGCAGCAAAAAAATTTTTGTAACCTTGGCCAGATCTGTGCCTTGCCACAATTCTGTCTCTGAGCTCTTCAGGCAGTTCCTTTGACCTTAATGATTCTCATTTGCTCTGACATGCATTGTGATCTGTAAGGTCTTATATAAACAGGTGTGTGGCTTTCCCAATCAAGTCCAATCAGTATAATCAAAAATTTCTGGACTCAAATGAAGGTGTAGAACCATCTCAAGGATGATCAGAAGAAATGGAGAGCACCTGAGTTAAATATTTGAGTGTCACAGCAAAGGGTCCGAATACTTAGGACCATGTGATATTTCAGTTTTTCTTTTTTAATAAATCTGCAAAAAGGTCAACAATTCTGTGTTTTTCTGTCAGTATGGGGTGCTATGTGTACATTCATGAGGAAAAGAAATGAACTTAAATGATTTTAGCAAATGGCTGCAATATAACAAAAAGTGAAAAATTTAAGGGGGTCTGAATACTTTCCGTACCCACTGTATCTACCTTTCTCCTCTCCATCATATCAGCTCCCTCTCGCCCTTTACCAGTCATAGTACCAACATTTAAAGTACCAACCGAACCTCCACTCTCCTCCACTTCTCCTTTCCCTGCTGTCTCTGTAGACATCTTAGAACTTCTTACAAAGTATTCTACAGTATTTTAAAACTGCAAAAATACAAAACACTATAGTATTTGGAAATAAAATATGAAGCTATTTTCATCAACCCTCTCAAATACAAATTACACAATCCTATTTTATATTAAAATTTGAATATTTGAATTATATTTAAATCATAAATACTGCCCATCCCTGGTAGTGGATGCAACCACATTTCCACTGTGTTGAGCAGAACATTAGGGTCTGTTTCTTTGAGAGCTCTGTTAACTTTCTGCCATCTCTGTGGTAAACATCCTCATTTTCCTTTTTTCTTCCTTTTTTGCCTTTCAAAAAATTGGGAGGTGTGCATATATATGTGTGTGTGTGTGTGTGTGGGGGGGGGGTGTATATGTATACATACATATACACATGCATACTATACATAAAAATAGATTAAATTATTAACTTCTCTATAACTTGGTTTGTGTATGCAAACGTAGCCTGTCTGAGGCACATTTTATTCCCCGGTGTTCAGTGTTTTTCAGTGCAGTCTGAACATTAAGGATGATGATCACTTGGTGGGATGATGGGAGATGAACCAAGAAAAACAATCATAGAGATATGGAATTTATAGCATTGATGAGAGAAAATGTTTGTTTTAAAATGTATACAATTTCACATTTTATCGCATTAATTTACAGTTCTTATTGGAATATAATGCCTCTCCTGACTGCACGTCTCTGTACTCATGTGTAGCATTGAGAACTCAGATTGGTTTTGTGGAGCTCCTTTGCAATACAGTGATATTATTATCAGTAAAAAGTCATAACATGGATCGCATGGTATTTAAGTATAACAGTACACGTATTTGTACTGAAACCCGGCCCAGCTACCACTGGAGTGTGTGTGAACCCAAATGCAGAAACAAACAAGGGGCTGGACAAAAGTCTGATATTTGTTTAAAGAGGTTTTGTCCTGTCCTTGACCGTCTAACATGGAAACCTCATAAAGCCCTGACTATTCATTCTTATGGCACATACATTTTTAAGTTACAAATCACCCTTTCAGAAGTTTACCAGGATTGGACAAAGTGCATTGTGCTCACATATGCTTTAAATATGCCGATTGGAACATTTGTATAATTTATTTTGTTTATACTGATTTGTACCACAAAGAGACATGTGCTAATATAAAGGGTAAAAAAATTAAAAGTAAAACGTACCATAATATAAGCCTAGAATGTTCTAGAAATATAAGGAACAATCATGTGACATGAGCTATAACTTTAATTGACAATAAGATTATTTCTTTCAGGCAAGATTTAGTGCATCAACTTGGAAAAACAGTGGACCATGGCTAAGGTGATGCATTCTTTTCTCTTCATAATGCTGCTTGTCCTGGTACTGATAAAACTCTTCTGTTTTAAAGACATGTATATTGAGGATTTTGGGAGATCAGTAGTTGTATTCTTACAGTATATTGAATCATTTTATTTTGTTTTCCAGATGCACCACTGCTCAGATTGTGGGAAGAGTTTTACTAAAATTGATCTTCTGAAAAGACACCAGCGTATCCACACAGGAGACAAACTATATCCCTGTGAACAGTGTGCGAAGAGTTTCAATCGTTTGTGTCATCTCAAATCTCACCAGCGTATCCACACAGGAGAGAAGCCGTATCACTGTGAACAGTGTGGGAAGAGTTTCACTTGCCAGCGTAATCTTCAATCACACCAGCGTATCCACACAGGAGAGAGACCTTATTGCTGTCGACAATGTGGGAAAAGTTTTAATTATCAGGGTTACCTTAAAGTACATGAGCGTATCCACACTGGAGAGAAACCATATCACTGTGAACAGTGTGGAAAAAGTTTTATTTGTCAGCCTGAACTTCTACGACACCATCGTATTCACACGGGAGTAAAGCCATTTTACTGTGGACAATGTGGAAAGGCTTTTAATCGAGGCAGTGATCTTAAGGCACACCAGCGTATCCACACAGGAGAAAAGCTATATCACTGTACACAGTGTACGAAAAGGTTTACAGATCAAGCTAATCTTTTAATACACCAGCGTATCCACACAAGAGAGAAACTATTTTACTGTGGACAATGTGGGAAAATTTTTCGGCAAAGAATACATCTTCAGACACACCAGCGTATCCACACTGGAGAGAAGCCGTATCACTGTGAGCAGTGCGGGAAAAGTTTTAGAGTTCGAAGTATTTTAATCAGCCACCAGAAGAGTCATACAGGACAGAAGCCGTACTTCTGTGGACAATGTGGACGGAGATATGCTCATCAAAAATCATTAAGAACACACAAGTGCCGTAATGTAAATCAATCAGATCCTGATGCAAATTTGTCAAATTAGAAACTAAATATATTTTGAAGGGGATTTGTAGTGTAATTAAAGGGGAACGATTGGAACAAACTGGACACCTTTCCAAGCCATCAGAACATTGGAGAGATAATTCTAAGTTATAATTGTTGTATGGTTATAAGTTAATCAGTGTTAATACATAATGTTGACTGTAGTGTCCAGGTGAAGAATACATTGTCGAGCACAAAGCTGGCAAGGTGAGCATTTCCTCTCCTTATTTGCCAAACTATGAGAGGGTTTTTATCAATTTCCTTTGCACCTGCCTACTTTATAATCAAACATGCATGCCTGCTAGTTTAAACAAAAAAAGATTAAATAATAATCTAAATGCTAAATAAAAAAATGCATGTTTTGTCATGGCCCGTTGCTAAGTAAGGACTGTGACTTTAAAGTTACAACATGAAGAAATTATGTAGGAAATGTGGGATAATAAATTATTTTAAAAACTAAAGTGATGTGGATTAATATAATCTACGAGAGAAAGCAGGAAATATGAACAGATATGAGATTAGGGAGGCACAAAAACAGCTACAGTACAATAATACACAAAGGGAAACTAATACCTCCTCACAGGATGAAGGTTTAGGATGTGCATTTACTCTGATAAAATCTATACAAAGTCACTTCTTTACATGGTAAGGTTTTACAGGGCATCACACAGGGCACATGGTCTATTTGTTAACAGGTCAGGGACACTGAGTGGATTGAGTGCTCTTGGACAAGGTTGGAAGTAGAAATGTTTGAGTCCATCTAGAAGGAGGAACAGGGGTCTGTGTAGACAGATAAACCATCTTGGTAAAAGGAGCGTTTGTGATCATTTTATTATTTTTCATATTCGTAAAGACATAAATAACTATCAAAATGTATTGCATTGCTGTATATATTAGAATAATATATTTTATATTTATTATATTATATTTTTAATATTTTTATATTTCATTATTTTTAATGACTTCTGGATTGTAATGTATTTATTGAACATACAAATAAATGTGTTAAGTATGTTTTTCTGTAATATTGGGATGATTTACTCTTTAAAGAAAGACAATAAATAATATGTTTGTGTGAGAATGTGTGTGTTACCTTTGCATTAACGCATTATCAAGTGGTGAAGCACCAATTAATCTAATGATATCAGTTATTTTCTTTTATTATAAAATGTTAAAGGGATAAAAATGAAACATTTTTTCCAAAAGGAAGAAACACAAAACCTCCTCCTTGGTCTTCCTCTTTTCCTCCTTCCTGGTTTCTCTATCCTCAGCATTCTCCTACTGATATACCCCATGTCCCTCCTCTGCACATGTCAAAACCATCTCAATCACACCTCCCTCACCTTGTCTCCAAAACGTCCTTCAATGTGTCTTCAACATCCTACATGTCTTTAATAAACTGATAAACTTTTTAATAAAGTTTAAATACAAACTGTAAGTTTAGTTGTTATAAGTTGTTATTAGCAAGTAACTTTTGCAAAAACTAGCTGATTGAGTTATACAGGTTCAAAAACACAAGAGACTCAGTTTTTGGTTGTGTGCCCTCTAGTGGAATTATGTGGCAAAAACAGGCAGCAGAATCCCTACTGACTTAAGGGACTCAAAAGGACTCGTGATTCTCTGATCCGTTTACTGTGTGATTCAGAGGGATTTGAATCCGCAAACGGATTTCTCATCTCTGCTAAAGATCAGGCACAGTGGGAGACAACCAATCAGATTTCACTTCCTGAAAATGTCTGAGCCAATGATGTTTGAGGATTTAGAACTCGAGCCCGTTGGCCCCGCCCACTGCATTGTGATCCGTGTTTGTACCTATAGACTTCTTTCACGCGCTCCGGTCCGAAGTTAATGTTGGGCGCGTGAGTTTTTCTCCACTTTCCGTGGAGCACGTCGTTATAAATCTATCGCGCGCGAACTTCAACACCGTTTTTGTCCCGGATTTAGCGGATTTTTACCCAAAGGTGAGATACAGTGAAATGTAGCAGCTGAGCTGCTCGGGGAACAGCTAGTGGACATTCTGGAGTCATGAACCTCTGCATTTTTCTTCCAGTGTCCTGATTCTTTACACCTCTGATCATGAAATCAGAGTCCAGACGGAGATCTTTAGGAGAACCTCCACACACTCCTCCTCCTGCTGCTGCTGCTGGATCAAAGGTACACTTTATTCATGTCTCATCTCAGAAAGAGTGGTGAGATACAACCACATTTCCACTGTGTTGAGCAGAAGTTTGGGGGCTGTTGTTCTCTGAGGGCTCCAGGTCCAGAGTGCTGTTAACTTTTTGTTATTTTTGGGTGTAAATGTCCACATTCTCAGTTTATTTTTTTCACAAAGATGAGTTAGGAAAGAGTGCTGTAGAACCTGCTGAAATGTAACACCCATAATGCAGTGCAGTCAAACATTTAACCCTTTACACTAAAACACTCTGAACTCATGTGTCGCATTGAGAACTTGTTAGTTTTAAGGAGCTCCTTCAAAACAGTAATATCAGTGTCCAAAAAAATGATTGGACATCATTGTAACACCTAGAAACATTCTGGAAATGTTCTAGAACAATCATGTGGCATGTGCGATTGTTTGTGCAGTTCTCAACACACATGGTAGAGCCTTATGATCATTTGCTGAGCAGCTTCCCAACCAGAGCTGGAGCTGAGGATGATACTCATAATATCACACTTATTAGAGGCTTACGGGATTCGACTTGGCATGGAACATTTCCTCAGCCTTTTCTCAGACTGATGGTTGTGTCATTAGCAAATGTGTTGATTATGATGTTTTTCCGAGGAGGCCATACAGTCATTAAAATAATGTCCAGTATAGAGTTTTACACACAACCTTGTGGAGTTCCTCAGTTTATCATTATTGACCTGGAGGTGTGGTTCCCGGTATTAACAGACTGGGATATGTCTGCTAGATAGTCCAGGACCCAAATGCAAAGAATAGGATCTACACCAAGATTGTCTGTGGATAGCTTTTATAGTATCACTGTGTTTGATGCTTTGCCATATTCGAAAAACATTAGACCATAGCTGTACCTTGTTTTCCAGCCATGTGAGGGCACAGTATGAAAGCCGTATATACTCCTGTCTGTTTGAAAACTGTAAAGGGTGCAGAGTATCTGGAGTGATGGTCTGGATGTTACTCAGGATGATTTTTTTGAAGCATTTCATCAGTAGTCCATGCAGTGGGTCAGAAGCCACTGAGGCAGAATGCTTTATTGGTTTTTGGAAGTGGAATTATGTCTTCTACAAGTAAGTGGATGTAGAGGCTTGTGTGAGACTCAAATTGAATACATCTGCAGAGACATCAGCTAGGATAGATGAACAGGTTCTAAATACACATCCAGAAATAATGTATGCCAGAAATAATGTAACCCTGCTTTCTATGGGTTTATTTTCCAAAACTTCTTTGCCACAGGTCAGACAGGGGCTCTGTGGTGGTGAAGAGGTGCTGGATGATTGGGCAACTACTGCAGAAGTGATCAGGGAGACAGATAGAATGGTACTTGGCATGACATTGTGAAATAGAAAGGAAGACAAAGAAACGTGGTGGTGGAATGAGGAAGTGCAGGAGAGCATAAGAATAAAGATATTGGAGAAGCAGAATTGGGATCGACAGAGTGATGAGAAAAGTAGGCAGGGAGTACAAGGAGATGCAGCAGCAGGTGAAGAGGGATGTGAGGAGCTGTTTGAGAAGTTGGACAGGTGTCTCCATGGACTATAATGTTTGCAAATGGTGAGAGAAGGGAGCAGGTGGAGAAGAATCTGGAGAGGTGAAGGTACGTGCTGGAGAGAAGGGGAATGAAAGTCAGTAGGAGTAAGACAGAGTACATGTGTGTGAATGAGAGGGGGGGGTGTGGTTGCAGGAAGAAGAGGGGAAGAAGGTGGAGGAAGTCGTCGTCTTTGCCACATGTTATTGTAGCAGCCATTGCTTATAACAAAATGGCAGACAAAATGATTATTATAGTTTTATTATTACATTATGTTGAATCATTGTATTTTGTTTTCCAGATGCACCACTGCTCAGGTTGTGGAAAGAGTTTTACTAAAGTTTCTCTTTTGAAAACACACCAGCGTATCCACACCGGAGAGAAGCCGTATCAATGTGAGCAGTGTGGGAGGACTTTTAATCATCAGAGTAGCCTCCAAATACACCAGCGTGTCCACACAGGAGAGAAACCATTTCAGTGTGGAGAATGTGGCAAGGGTTTCATTTGTCAAAGTAATCTTCAGATACACCAGCACATCCACACCGGAAAAAAGCCGTTTTGCTGTGAACAGTGTGGGAACAGTTTTACTTGTCAGCATAGTCTTCAAGTACATCAGCGTATCCACACAGGAGAAAGACCATATCACTGTGGACAGTGTGGAAAGAGTTTTTCAAATCAGAGTAGTCTTCTTAGACACCAGCGTGTCCACACAGGAGAGAAACCATACCACTGTGGACAATGTGGGAAGAGTTTCAATCATCAGAGTAGCCTCCAAATACACCAGCGTATCCACACAGGAGAGAAGCCGTACCAGTGTGGAGAATGTGGCAAGGGTTTCACTTGTCAAAATAATCTCCATAGACACCAGCGTATCCACACAGGAGAGAAGCCGTATTGCTGTGGACAATGTTTGAAGAGGTTTATTCATCGGAGTAATCTCCATAGACACCAGCGTATGCACACAGAGAAGCCTTACCACTGTGGACAATGTGGACGGAGTTATGCTCAGCAAAGATCTTTAACGAAACACAAGTGCCCTAACATAACACCATCAACTCCTGATATAAATTTGTCAAGTTAGGAATAAAAAATGTTTAAGCGATGTTAATGAAGATTGTAGTGTAAATATAGGGGAAATTTTACTTTCAATGTTACCGAGTGGAAATAACAAACTGGACCTTTCCAAGCCATCAGACCGAAAAGTATGGGGAGTATCTGAACATCACACCCATGTGTGCCTGCTGGCTTCCACTCCATGGTCCCTTTAACCCAGTGTTCCTGATCTAGTTTTCTGATTTACTGCATGAATACTGAAGGGGTCCAGATCTGGGTTACCCACTAAAGACATCACCAGGACTCCAGGAAGGAGGACTTGGAAGTATAAAAAAATCTTTAAAATATACAGTATCTTTAAAAATTGGTTGACTGTGCTTTATCCTCTTTGATCAACTTTTTAACATAAAGTTAACTATAGTTTAATAAAATGTATAAAAGTATATAAACCAAAAAAAACGTATTAAAAACCTTATAAAACTATATAAACCCTGACCCAAACATCACAGGGTGGTATACGAGTGCAGCTTTGTCATGCAAAAACAAAAATAATTCAGTTTCACTAATACATAAATACATATCTGCTTCACAATTACATCAGCAGTAGTTTACACACGTAGACACCTTCTAAATCTTAATGAAGTTACACAGAGTGGGTAGTTTAATTGTAGTTTTAATCTAACTTATAAATGTAACTAATAGGCTACCATACATGTTATAATTAAAGCCAATAGTAGAAACAACTATTGTTCTTTGAAATATGATCCATTTGTCTATTTTGGTCTGGGGATCCGAGGTGATCTCTTCCTTCAGGAGCTTCATTCATAAAGATATATTTTCTGTCAGAAACACAGAGAACATCAATTGCTAAAGAAAAATCTTATCACATTCCTTACTGATGATAATTATATCATGATACTGAAATTGTGTTCATCAAAATTATGGTGGGAGTTGGGTTTAGTGCAGAATGTGCCAAATCAAGACGCTAGAGGGCTCCAAAACAACACTTATTATTTTTATTATTTACATTTACATATACAAATACACTTTAACCTTTAATAATGTAGTGAAGTAAAATTTTAATTTGTAAGTAATAGAAAGTGAGACAAATGTGAGCATACTTGATGTTGAGGATGCGAAGAAAGAACACAATGGATGGAAACTGATCATCTGAATTGAATTGTGTTACATTTTGCAGGTCTGAAAGGCCCAGGACAAGAAGCATTGATATATATATTATGATAGCATTTTCTTCATTTTTTGTGTGTATATAAAATGTAACAGCTCTGCAGCTTATGTGTTTAAATTTATTGTGGTGTTCTTGTTTTCATGTTTGTTTTTATATGTCGTTATTTTTACTGAATTCTAGATTGTAATTTAAATTTATTGAACAAAGAAATTAAAATGTTAAGTATGTATTTCTGTAATGGAGGGAGGATTTACTCTATAATGAAAGACAATAAATGATGGTTGTGTTAGAATGTGTTTGTGCTGTTTGCATTACTGCTCGTATTCCTGAGGTAAAACAGCGCCATCTTGTATAACTGAACACTGAGCTTCAGAGGCTGTGCTAAGCTAATCTGTTCAGTAACATGTCAATTAGGAAGATAAAAATAGGGACATGAAAACGTAAACTTTGAACTGTTTTCTTACACTAACTTATTAATTTGTATGCAGAGAAGTTTAACTTTTCTCAACATCTCGGCTTATTGGTATTGGTACATTCGAGCCTGTTGGCTTTGTTTGTCTAACATTTAAGTCTTAGAATTTCTACTGCAGCATCTTTTTGTCCAGATTCACATCACTACTTACTTTCTTTAACAAACGTTGTTGATGTTAAGGGGAAATTGTAGATTAAACATAAAAGTTTCTTTTCGGCTTCTCCCGTTAGGGGGCGCCACAGCGGATCCTCCGCACGTTTGATTTGGCACATGTTTTACGCTGGATGCCCTTCCTAACGCAACCCTCCCCAATTTATCCGGGCTTGGGACCGGCACTAAGAGTGGCTGGGGATGGTTCCCTGACCGGGAATCGAACCCGGGTCGCAGCGGTGGGAGCGCTGCATCTTAACCACTATGGGAACTTTAAGTTGCAAACTGGACACCGTCAATTTCAAAATCACATTTTTCCTTAAAATGGTGAATTTTCTCTGTTTTTGTGTTCTATGTTCCATTGTAAATCAAATGGGGGTTTGTGTAAAATATTATTATATGCAAATCTCATAGTCTCTCTCTCTCTATAGATATATAGATATCTAAGAAGCTGATTTTAAAATACTGTATTTATCTGGAGTTTAGTTTCAGTTTCTCCTCTTTGTCGCATGAACGATTACAGTGTGCTCCAGTAGAGGGCGCTGTGTAAATGTGCTCTATAATCACAAAAGAAGAAGAAGAAGAAAACGAGAATTATACATATCCACGATTCGGCAGGTGATAAAAACAATATCTGGCGTTTACAGTGTCTTAATTGATATGCTGTCTCCTGGGTTTATTTCAAGGTGAGTTCATGTGGAGCTTCCTAAAATCAATGGCTCCCACTTCACACTGGCTGTAAGAGTAAATAAACCACAAATGGAAATGAAATCTCTGTTCAGGACACACATACTTCCTTGGACTTGGAGAGAATTCCTTTTGTTTCCTTCTTGCAGTTGATATGTCGAGTTTTCTACAGGAACCTTTTATCTGTCTCTCTCTAGAGGGGAAAAACACCACGTTCAAACATCAAATATGTTTTTTTAAATGTTTATGGGTATGTGAAAAAAATTGTATTTTTCCTTTAGATCACAGATGTGTCCTGATGTGATGTCACAGGACAGACTATTATTATTATTATTATTATTATTGTTATTAGAATGAATTTGATGTTCCCACAAATAGCGACTAAGGATTGTAAACTGATTGCGACTTCCAGCAACCTGAGTGTCAGCCAGCATTTGGGGAATCAACGTGGGCGTGTCCGGTGACGCAACAAAGATGAGAATTTTATGCAAATATGACTCAGTGCAGCGACTTTTAACGGGAGTGATGATGATGGATGTCTCCAAATTTGTTGTCAGAAATGGAATGTTGGTTGCAACCACTGGTAAATGTTACAATGGCAACCTAAAGTAGGAATGCCTCATAGAACAGACACTGGTGTCATGCAAAATTAAAATCCAATATACAGGATATCTGAATGTCTCTATATAGAGGAGACTATGAATGCCAGCTGTACATCGATATATATATATATATATATATTATTATATATGCTACAGACATAAATCTTTTGAATGTGTTATTCTGAATGAGCAGTTTTGCGAGGGTGTGAGAACAGAGGCTTGCATAACTCCTGGTGATGTGATATATCAACCCTATGAACCAAATGAATGGAGGATTGCAGACGAAATCTCTAAAAGAGGAAGAACCCGAGGATGAAGAATCCCCCTGTAAGACAAGTATGGGACTAAATCTCACTTTCTATGAGAACATAATGACTAGGAATATGAATAAAGGAAGCAGTCAGTTATTTTGTATTGTGTTTGTGATGCAACTTCAGGTAATGGCGCATCTGTCCATGAGGTCTACGAGACTCCTGTGGAACAGCAGAATGAAGGATTTCAGGAAAAGCTTATAAAAGAGGAAGGGCCTGATGATGATTATTTGTGTAAGTCACCTGGGAACACTTGGGTCCAATTTATATCCTAACACCTATACAATGAGTTACATATACTGTACACTATAACATCAAATTTTGTGGATACCTGACCATCACACCTACATGTGAGTCCACCAACTGGTTCCTCAAACAAGGAAGCACACGGTTGTATAGAATGTCTCTGCACACTGTAGTATTTTCCTTGCCACAGTCACCACGGCTGCTCATCAGGGATAAACACACACCATTCACCTTGACTGTTGATTTGTGTAAAGCTGCTTTGAGACAATGTCTGTTGTGAAAAGCGCTATAGAAATAAACTTGACTTGACTATTGCAATTTCCCTATGAATTAAGCAACACAAACGCTGTTTCGGCATGGTGATGCTTCTGTGAACAAACATGCGCTCCATTAAGACATGGTTGTTGTGAAGTTTAGACTGAAAAACTTGTGTCTTGCACAGAGCCCTGACTTCCTCAACCCCACTAAACACCTTATTGGATAAACTGGAACTAGAGACTCCTTACCCCTTTGTAAGCCAGTGTCTGATTTCACTAATATCGTTATAGTTGTGTAATCACTAATCCCCACAGTCATTATTTTAAGGATGTATCATCCTTCTGATCAAGGTTTGTTGTCCTTTGGATCAGACTTGGAGACACTGTGGTTGAACTGCTGTAGCACTGTACACCTTTCCAGAATCTTTACAAGATCTATGATGGATGCCCATAGTTTAGTTTGAGAGGGTATGTGCCATCTTTATTTTGAGGTCCCCTGCAAAAACATGACTCCTAGCTTTTACTGAAAACCAGCCAGTTGGGTACTGAGGTTAGAAGCTGTTTCAGGTGTTATCTTGGCTTTACTTTGCATTTGTCTCTGATAATCTATCAAATGTTTAGAGGACTATCCCACTGCACACACATGCTTTTTGACAAGTGTCCAGCCTTAAATCAGGACTTAAATGATTGATGAAAAATGAATGGAAAGGAACGGAAATGGACTTGGGTTTTTGAGCGATCTGGTGAGTAATCTGGTGAGTCATGTCATGTGTTCCTAGATATACCATATGGGTATTTTCTGCCAGCTTATATGGCCTTTATGTCGAATCTTGATTACCGTAATGATTATGCATAATAGTTTCTGGTATAATCGGTGTCCTTTCAACATCATTTGAATGGCTACTAAATGAGTTGTCATTTGTTTGAATGGCACAGTTGCCTTTCCTGTTATTACGACATAGCAGCTAATCATTTTACTTTCGTCCTCTCGTTCTAGACTGTGAGGTGTGCAAAACCTTCTCCATCAACAAGTGTGAAGTTCACAGTCCTCATCTCAAATCACACCACACAGAAGAGAAGCCATACAACTGCTCGCACTGCGGGAAGAGTTTTTCTTCACAAAGCAATGCGAGGGCCCATGAGCCCATTCATATGGGAGAGAAGCTGCATCGCTGCTCACAATGTGGGAAGAGTTTTGTCCACCAGAGCAGTCTGAGATCACATCAGCGCATTCACACCGGAGAGAAGCCGTACGAGTGCTCGCATTGTGGCAAGAGCTTTGGTCATAGAGATACCCTCAAGAAGCACCTGCACGTTCACACTGGAGAAAAGCCGTACAAGTGTTCACAGTGCGGCAAGTGTTTTAGTGACCGGGGGACTTTCCGATCGCACCAGTACATCCACACAGGAGAGAAACCCTATCACTGCACGGAGTGCGGGAAGATTTTTACTCGACACAGTTCGCTCCAGCAGCACCAGCGCGTTCACACCGGGGAGAAGCCGTATTACTGCTCAAAGTGCGGCAAGAGTTTCAGTCAGCATGGTACACTCCTGCAGCACCAGCACACTCACACCGAAGAGAAGCCGTACCAATGCTCGCAGTGTCGCAAGAGATTTAACAGGCAGCGAAATCTCCAGACACACATGCGCATCCACACTGGAGAGAAGCCATATCACTGCTCGCAGTGCGGGAAGAGTTTTAGTCATCATAGCACCCTGAAGCGACACCAGCGCGTTCACACCGGAGAAAAACCGTACCGTTGTTCATACTGCGGCAAGAGTTTTACTCAGCACGGCACCCTGCAATCACATACCCGCATCCACACCGGAGAGAAGCTCCATCATTGCTCACAGTGTGGCAAAACATTCAACCGACAGAGCTCTCTCCAAATACACCAGCGCATTCACACGGGAGAGAAGCCTTATTGCTGCTCGCAGTGTGGGAAGAGTTTCAGTCAAAACGGTACTCTTAAACAACACCAGCGCGTTCACACCGGAGAGAAGCCGTATCACTGCTCGCACTGCGGAAAGACTTTCAGCCAGCAGAGTACTCTCCACCAACACCAGCGCATACACACCAAACAGAGCCTGTATCAGGATACAGCATGGGAAGAGCTTTAATAAAGGCGTGTTCAGTCAGGAGAGGGTGCAGTGCCACTGATCAGAATGTGGACATAAATGCAAGAGAGGGTTTTACAATAGACAATGTGGTATTTATTGTTGACTAGTCAGTAGCAGTCAGCATAGCAGTAGAAATGAAGACCACCTTTACGAAGGATTGTTTTCAAATGTAGTATATGTAATAAAAAATACACTGGACCAAAAACGGGCCATTGTGTAACAACAAAGTTTACCGTTCGTCCAGTAAGGCATGTAGAATGTGTTCAACCAAGTAGAGGGTGATGTTCTTGCTGGCTCTTAAGCAGTCTTTAAGATTATTTACAGCTTCTAAATGTAATTTTAACTCTTCTTAAATATACATTATAATAATTTTAATAGGTTGATCATTATTCCATATTACTTCCTCTCAAATCCCTTGTGATTGTTCATTGTCAGATAGTACAAGAATTCAGACTTGACTGCAGCATGAACAAGAGACTGGATCCTCCTCGCAATTAGACCAAAACCTTTAATCCTCACTATCCGATATTAAAGATGTTTTATTGATACTCTCAATTTAAACTGGGACTTTGGGTTGGGATGAAGTTCAGGGACCATACACCAAGCTGACTCATTATAAACAAACGATATAAATGTCATGTTCTCCTTACCTGTTCTGTATCACTCTTTAATACTGATTAACCACAAATATAGCTTCTTCTTATTATTATTTCTTCTCCCATTAGGGGTTGCCACAGTGGATCTCTATACTACCCTGTCCACTACTTTTGCCTCTTTCACACCAACTACCTGCATGTCTTCCCTCACCACATTCATAAACCTCCTACTTGGTCTTCCTCGTTTCCTTCTTCCTGGTGGCTCCATCCTCCGCGTTTTTCTACCGATACACCCCTCGTCCCTCCTCTGCACATGTCCAAACCACCTCAATCGGACCTCTCTCACTTTGTCCCCAAAATGTTCTACACGCGCTGTCCCTCTAATAAACTCATTTCTAATCCTGTCCATCGTCGTCACTCCCAATGAAAATCTCAACATCTTCAGCTCTGCTACCTCCAGCTCCACCTCCTGTCTTTTACTCAATGCCACTGTCTCTAAACCATACAACATCTCAGGTCTCACCACAGTCCTATAAACTTTCCCTTTCACTCCCACACATACTCTTCTATCACAAATCACTCCTGCTATCACTCTTCTCCACCCACTCCACCCTGCATGCGTCTGTGGTGCTCTTCCTCTGCATGAAACCATACTGCTTCTCACAGATGGTCACCTCTTCTCTCAGCCTGGCTTCCACTACTCTTTCCCATAACTTCATGTTGTGACTGATCAACTTTACTCCCCTGTAGTTACTGCAGGTCTGCACATCTCCCTTATTCTTAAAGATCAGTACCAGCACACTCCTTCTCCATTCCTCAGGCATCTTCTCACCTTCCAGAATCTAGTTAAAAACTCCACTGCATCTCTCCTAAACATCTCCATGCTTCTACTGGTATGTCATTTGGTCCAAAGGACTTTCCATTCTTCATCCTCTTAATCACTGCTCTCACTTCCTCTTTACTAATCTATCCACTTGGTCTGCTAGTATGTCTGGTGACATCTGAAGGTTACCGTTTTTCTCACGTTGAGATTAACACCAGAACATTTAAGAAACAATATAATCAACAATCCATCCAATCCATATGCTTTGAAAAGGTACTGTCATTGTAAACTTCCATTGTGTTCATTCAGCTACAAGATCAGACAGTGATGTTGGAGGAGTTTGAGTTTCAGGTGTTCGTTAGGGCCACCTGAGATCTTTAGCACGAACCTTCACAGCAAAAGTAATGTTTTTCAATGGAGCTCTGGGGAACATGGTTTGTTTAAATAGCTCTATTTTCCGCAGACACGCTGTGGTTCCATGGTGTAATGGTTAGCACTCTGGACTCTGAATCCAGCGATCCGAGTTCAAATCTCGGTGGAACCTGACTTTTTTTTTTTATTTATATTCTTTTTCTAATTTTTTTTTAAACTCCTTTAAAAATCTAATTACATATGCATACTATCATGATTAAAAAATATCCTCTAAAAACCCGCCTCAAATAAAATTCACTTCGGATTTATCCAGAACCGTCATGAAAACCGGATTAAGCCTGAGACCCAAACCCCGGCTCTGTAGTCTCGTTTAAATCTCGCGAGTGTTGGAGTTTCCTCGAACAAACATGGCGGCCGCGATGGATGTCGACACCCCGAGCGGGACGAACAGCGGGGCCAGTAAGAAGCGATTTGAAGTGAAAAAGGTGATTTCTGACCTTAGATCTTAAGAAACTGATCGGAATCCCGTTTTTATGGTATTAATTGAAGCTCGCGGTTTTGTGTTCAGGTCAGTGTGAGAGCGTTTCCTGGTGTGTCTCGGTAGCTAATGCTAATGCTACACTGAGGAGATGATTAGGCACAATACATCTCACCATGTTCTCAATAAGTTTAGAAAAATAGACCAATTTACTCCAGTTACACTGTTATTTTACTTTTATTCATTATAGTGGTGTTTTTAAGATTTTCTGGAATTTTCTTCGCCCTTGAACAATGATTTAATTTAATCTATAAAATGCTAATCCCAGATGTGATCACACCACAGGTTTAGACACATTATATAAATATATATCAAGTATATAAAAAAGTACAAATATATAGATATTAAAATATTACGGCTGGTACACAATTTTCTAAATTCTTGGTTCGGTTCAATTTCAAATTGGTTCAAATTTGAAAAAAAGCAAAACAAAATTGCTTTATTATTATTATTATTATTATTATTATTATTATTATTAACATTTCTGAGCATCTATACAACAATAAAAAGACTGCCTGCTTGGTTTAAGTTTAATAAAATGTTTTTTATTTATTATATTGATTAATTTGAGTGTCCCCTGGTGGTCTAGTGGTTAAGATGCAGCGCTCTCACCGCTGCGACCCGGGTTCGATCCCCGGTCAGGGAACCATCCCCAGCCACTCTTAGTGCCGGTCCCAAGCCCGGATAAATTGGGGAGGGTTGCGTTAGGAAGGGCATCCAGCGTAAAACATGTGCCAAATCAAACGTGCGGAGGATCCGCTGTGGCGCCCCCTAACGGGAGAAGCCGAAAAGAATATTGATTAATTTGAGTAATTTATTAAACTGGCACAAGTTAAATTGATTAAATAAATAGATTTTGCGTCTTTTTACATTTTAATGTTTAATTTTCTAAAATTCTGTTCTACTTATTTCCGCATGCGTGTTGACATTAATTTAAGAGACGCACAAGATATTTATTTATCCTTTAAATTTATTCGGATCGCCAGACTGCAGTAAAACCTTTTGGAACTGATGTGCAGAACAAACTGAGTTTTCACATATTTGCGGTACGGTTTGTTCTTTCCGGTAGGGATCAAGTAGTGACCGTGACCAAACCCTTTCCATCTATAATGACAAAAAAGAGGTGTCTTCTAAAATCTAAGGTGTTCTCCTCTCAGACGAAACGAAAAGTGGCGTGGTGTTTTGCCTCTAACCCGAATCTCTGGCTGTGTTGCAGTGGAACGCTGTAGCTCTGTGGGCCTGGGACATTGTAGTGGACAACTGCGCCATCTGCAGGAACCACATCATGGACCTGTGTGAGTGTTTCCTCAGAAATCTTCCTTGCGTTGAGGACGCGTGCAGTCAATCCCACACACACGCACACACCCATCACCTTCACATTACGTATGATTGAGTTATTCGGTGAGACGTTTGGTCTTGAAAAAGGTCTTTGGTGCTTAAAATTCCAATGGAATGCTTGTTTTTTTTGGGGGGGTCTGGAATTATAAGTGAAATCCAGGTAGAGGAGAAGATGAAGTTATTAACAGCCGTCTTCAGCGATCTGATCACCAGTGGAAACCTGGTGTTCTGCTTGACCCTCTGGTGATCGCTCATGATAGGATGTAAAAAACATCTCTGCATGCACAGAACAGGTGGATGAGCTCCCAAACCAGGGGGTGACCTCAGGTTCTGTTTCTGTCAGCCAAGAACAGGAGTCTGACTCGCACAATCGCAGCTTCAGTGCCTGTTTGACATGTTTTTTGTATGTTTTTAGGTATTGAGTGTCAGGCCAACCAGGCTTCTGCCACATCAGAGGAGTGCACAGTGGCCTGGGGCGTCTGTAATGTAAGACACACACACATCTGGAGTTCTCCAGCTGTTCACTGCATTATTATATTTAAGTGTTAAAACAAGATGCATCAGTGTATAAATGGTGGTGTGTGTGTGTGTGTGTGTGTGTGTGTGTGCAGCATGCATTTCATTTCCACTGCATCTCTCGCTGGCTGAAGACGAGGCAGGTGTGTCCTCTGGATAACAGGGAGTGGGAGTTCCAGAAGTGAGTGACCTCTCCTATTTTTCTCATTCACAGTGTGTACACTTTATATATTGTGTGTGTATAATATATATGTGCTCTGATTTCAGGTACGGACACTGAACACCGAGGGTTCACAACACGCTTTCATTTTTACTGTTTTTTTTGTTCTGCAGTTTGTGCTTTTGAAATGTAATGGATCATTATATAAGTAACAGACTGTGTGTGTGTGTGTGTGTGTGTGTGTGTGTGTGTTGGGGGTAAAACACAGATTTGAGTGGAGGGTAAAATTAGTGTTGAAGCAGTTACCAGGCTGAACATTAGCATCCTGTAGGAGTTTTATTCCTATTATACCATAATTACAATATTTCTTTATTAGTAGCATTTTTTTTAAAGATCTACTTCTAGTTGGTTGGGCAGTTGGTCTGATTTACGATTTCGCATCTCTACTTACTGCGTTATTGTTTCTGCGGTAACTCGTTTAACAGTTACTATTACATCAGTTTGTTGAAGTTGTGTTTGTAATTGTTGATGGAGGAATATCGAGTTCTGGTGTTACAGGAAAATAATCAGTGTTTTATTTGGTGTTTTACTGTAACAGTTTATTACTTAACAATAATAAATAAATCTTCACTCCAATCAATCTAAGACTCCACTGTGACTGGTTTTACCAAAAAAGTTACTACACATTACTACACAAAAAAAAATCACTCGGACAGCAACTCTGCAACAACCGACACCTTTATTGACTGAAATAATCCTTCAGAGCCATTTCAGATAGAAATACTCCTAAATCAGGGGACAAAAAAAACAACAGTGAATTTATTCTCCCTGTGTGACAGAACAGGTCAGAAAATAAAGAACGAGCCTGAAAAACGTGAAAGAACCTGACAGGATGGAACCTCAGCGTGAACATCTAGTCAGTTCGGCTTGAATGAAGTGCAGTGAGAGGGTCAAGGACAGAGGGATTCGGGGATACAGTCAGGGGGAGAAGAAAAGAAATGCAAGGCAGTGATTTAGACCTTCTCGAAGCCACTCTCTGTGATTCAGGAAGTGTTCGAGACCACATCCACCCCCCCCCCTTTTATTTTTATGGTAATAGATTAGACTGATTAGCCGTTCCCTGCCCCTTGTTTTCGTCCCTGTGGTGTTCTAGTAGCCCTGAAACCTAGTGTACGAGTTTCTACACATTTCTCTCCCCTCGATCTGGTCAGCAGAGGAGGAAACGGATCATGTAAGCGAGAAAGAGATTGTTATAGAGAGTAAGTGCTATGGCAGAGTGTCGGCCTCCTAGGCCTGAGGCCCGCTGAACTTGGAGCTCAGTTTGTTGATGAGGGCCATGATCTTCGGGTTGGACTGGTACTTGGAGATGTTTGCTGGGTTCTGAGCAACGTCCTGGAAGGCGGCCATCACTTCAGGGTCCTACAGACACGCACAAGGTAAAAAAAGACAGATTAAAGACCGTTCCCTGTGACGACTCACCTGGGGGCACCTTTGTAGTGAAGCTCGTTCATGAACGATTCATTCGTTTAAACCAGGATTAACGTGACTCAAGAACGAGTCGTCTCCAAGAGCGATTCACTCATTTTCTACTGAGCAACGCTAAATCTCTAACAGACACTGAGAAGGTGATCAAAGGAACGAAATAAACCAAATGACTAAAAAATGTATTTTAATGAACCAGGTTTAAAGAGTCACTAAAATGATCAGATCTTTCCATTTCTGATCTCCATGATGGGGAGCTCAGGGTCTGCTCCAACAAAAATCTATACACATTTATCCAGATCATCTTTCTACAGCTGAGGGGTTCTTAACCGAGGCAGTTTGATGGTGTCGGCATGTCCACTTGTGACCATCTGATCGGTAGTCCAACCCAAACATCTTACCCGCTGAACTACCACTTCCCGATCACGCAATCCGATATATATATAGTGACCTGTTTGTCTCCTG
>NC_139579.1:814864-817364 GCF_946808225.1 Silurus aristotelis
TAAGCGGTCAGAGCATACGTTTGGAGTATTATATTTGAACACTCTTGTAATGCTACTTTTTTGGAGCTTTGTCTCTCTTAACACACACACACGTGTAAAATGCAGCGTGGTGAGCTGGTGCTTAGTCACGTGTGAACGACGTGTCCTTCACCTGGCAGCCTGACTTTTTAAGTGGTGGAATGGTCGCTCCCAGTCTGAAACACACACACACACACACACACACACACACACACAGACAAAGAGGCTGAATGAGTAATGTGTGTCACACAGAATTTGATTTATCAAAATAAACAAATCGTTTCGAGTCATTTTAGTTCATTTCGTTTCCACAGTGTCTATGGGAGTCACGTGATAAAGAACTGACTCGGATTAGGAGTGTGTGGAGAGATGAACTACTCCATTTTGGTTCCTGTACATGACCTACTGAGATGTTGCGATGCTTTGCTGCGTAGAAAATGAACGAATCACTTAGTGAATCGACTCGTTTTTCTGAGTCACATGAACGAATCGTTTGTAAACGACCAGCACTGCTGTATTGTATAAAGGCTGGTGTATGTGACACGTGCAGCACACAGGGTGTAATGAGATGTTTCCTCACCCATGCAGCCAGGTGCGAAAGAACTCCATCTCGGGCAGGTGCAGCACATCAGGGTTCTCCTTACACAGCTGCACGAAGCCCTTCAGCTCCGACACTTTCCGCGGGTCCATCACGGGCACCTGGCGAACACGCAGACACGCGCTTTATCCAGACTTTAATCACTATTCACTACTACTGTTTATTACTATCAACAAATAAACAAACAAACAAACAGCGTGAGCGCGCGTCACGGGGCACGCGCGCGGTCTCGCGACGGAACATTCTGGAAAGAAACGCGCGAGCCGCTACCGAGTCCCTCCGCGTACCTTCCGACTCTATACCTCGGGTTGCAGAGAAGCAGGAATCGGGGGAGGTAAAGACCTTTATTTCTTTATCTCTCAGGTTTTATTTGTTTGTTTATTTATTCACTGTTTTCCTCTGTTCCCGTGCACGCGCGCAGCAGCTCAACAGAGACTCCGCAGACCTGGAGGAGAGGAGGAGGGGGTCCGTAGTCAACTGGCGTCGCCCTGTGCGTGACGTCATATTGTGCGTCGGGCCAATCGAAGAGCACAGGGCGCGGGCTGTCCGGCAGAGTGCCTGTGCTGAGAGAGAGAGAGAGAGAGAGAGAGAGAGAGAGATTTAAATATTCAAAATAATAATCAATTATAATACAATTATTTATATAAATACATTTCCGTTTAATAAAAACCTATTCGTGACGTCAGTGAGATTTATGTTGCATGTTTTTACTCAAAGCGACAACATGCTATAATAATGATTATTATATTTATTATAATTTTATTCAGGGACGCAGTAATATTTGATCACTTAATTCTATTCGTGTTATTAAACTTTTATAATAACAAACAGCTAATATTTTATATCCTGACTGTCTGAAGGAGAGATACAGAAGATCTTTTCTCCCTGCTGCTATTAGACTTTATAATCAGAGCTGCTCAGTGAAACAGACAGCAGAATACACCCTTATTACTGTTTAACTACAATAACAACAATAACAGTGTTTATAAAATAAATGTACAATAACACTAATATATAAAACCGTGCAATATCACCCATGTGCAGTATGTTTAAAATAATAAATACTTTATTGGTCTCTTTTTCTTTTGTGTTTATACACTGTAATGTATATACTTGTATTATATATATATATATTAGCAATTTTCTTTTTCTTTGCGGCTGTAACACAGAAATTTTCCCACTGTGGAACGAATAAAGGTTGATCTTATCTTATTTCAAAAGTATTTATTTTTAAGCTCCTAAATATATTACTTTAATGTATAATAATGGTGTCAGTGGTGTTAAAAGTCTTAATTGTATATAAATAATTTCTAAATATTAATTACTATTGTTGAAAAATGATAAATTTTCCGGCTTAAAATAAAAAAAAACGTATTTTCTTGACGTATTTGTAATTTGATTGTTTTATGTTTTGATTGAAGCTTTAGAAATGTGTTCATTAATGTTAAAAAAAAAAAAAAAAAAGTAAGAACCTCTCGGTTTGTGCATCACGTGTCGGGTTTAACACGTTTTCATTTCTGTTTGTTTGTAGACTTTTTTCAGATTCTAAATGTGTTATGATGTTTGGTTTATTATTCATGTTCATATATCAAAACATGTTTTAATAAATATTTAAGTAAAAAAGCATTCTTTTCAACTCAAAAGATTTTCCTCAAAGCACAATATAAATCTAGTATTTGTGACCCAAACTTTGATCTGGAGAACTTATGGACCTTCTCTCACACACTCTTTATCTCAAATAAAATTGAAGAACTTGATGTAAAAATAGATGTTCCCCCTGGTATGTTCTTCTGTGTGTATGGTGAAGAAGAATTTACTGTACACTTGTTTTGTCCATTCACCAAGTCTTTTTGGTGAGACGTCACCATGCTGTTATTCCTTTAT
>NC_139579.1:822364-824864 GCF_946808225.1 Silurus aristotelis
TATTACCTGGTTTGTGTTTCTCCTCCCACTGATTTTTATGCTGCATTTAACAAAGAAAATATTCAGACGTGTTTTCGAAGGTTTTATAATGTTTTAGTTGAAAATCCTATTTATCGTTCCCACATTATACACAGATCAATAATATTAGCTGATGATTATGTATCTACTGTGTGTGTGTGTGTGTGTGTGTGTGTGTGTGTAGGTTCAGCGAGGCTCAGCGGTGTGTGTATGAGGCCGTGTTGGAGGTCCAGTTGGCGTGTTTGGAGTTGTGTGTTCCTGGGATCAGTCTGGATCACATTTACTCGTCCATGCTCACACTGCTGTCCAAACAGCTGCTCCGCCTCGCCGTGTTACCGCACGACACCGACCACACCCACGCGCTCAGGGTACACACACTAAACCACTTCACACTAATTCATAACATCCAGCAGAAAACCTGCACACACACACACACACACACACACACACACACATGCACACCTTCACACACACACCCACACAGACCAGCACACACACATGCACACCTTCACACACACACACGCACACACATTCACACATTCACACACACACTGCGCACATTCACACACACACACACACACAGACAGCACACACACACACACACACCGCACACATTCACACACACACACACCCGCACACACACACACAGACAGCACACACACACACACACACAGACAGCACACACACACACACACCGCACACCTTCACACACACCCACACAGACCAGCACACACACATGCACACCTTCACACACACGCACACACGCACATTCACACACACACCCCCGCACACATTCACACACCGCACACACACACACAGACAGCACACACACACACACCGCACACCTTCACACAAACACCGCACACCTTCACACACCCACCCACACAGACCAGCACACACACATGCACACCTTCACACACACGCACACACGTTCACACACACACACACACACACACACACACACACACACACACACAGACAGCACACATTTACACACACACACCGCACACATTCACACACACACCCACACAGACCAGCACACACACATGCACACCTTCACACACACGCACACACGCACATTCACACACACACCCCCGCACACATTCACACACCGCACACACACACACAGACAGCACACACACACACACCGCACACCTTCACACAAACACCGCACACCTTCACACACCCACCCACACAGACCAGCACACACACATGCACACCTTCACACACACGCACACACGTTCACACACACACACACACACACACACACACACACACACACACACAGACAGCACACATTTACACACACACACCGCACACATTCACACACACACCCACACAGACCAGCACACACACACCGCACACACACACATTCACACACACACCGCACACATTCAAACACAACGCACACATTTACACACACCCGCACACACAACCGCACAGACCTGCACACTAACACCCACACACATTCTCTCACACAAACACTGCACACATTCACACGCACACTGCACACATTCACACGCACACCGCACACATTCACACGCACACCGCACACATTCACACGCACACCGCACACATTCACACACAACGCACACATTCACACGCACAACGCACACATTCACACGCACACCGCACACATTCACACACAAACACCGCACACATTCACACGCACACCGCACACATTCACACGCACACCGCACACATTCACACGCACACCGCACACATTCACACACACACACCGCACACATTCACACACAACGCACACATTCACACGCACACCGCACACATTCACACACACACACCGCACACATTCACACACAACGCACACATTTACACACACGCACACACAGACCTGCACACACGTATGCACACATTCTCTCACACACACCCGCACACACAGACCTGCACACACGTATGCACACATTCTCTCACACACACCCACACACATTCGCACACACCCGCACACGCAACCGCACAGACCTGCGCGCGCACACGCACACACAGACCTGCACACACACTCACTCTCTCACACACACACGCACACACTCACACACACACAGACCTACACACACACACACACACACACACAGACCTGCACACACACTCACTCACACACACACACACACACACACACACACACACAGACCTGCACACACACACACACACACACACACACACACACACACACACAGACCTGCACACACACACACACAGACCTGCACAAACACACACCTACCTGCACACACACTCACTCACACACACACACACAAACACACACACAGACCTGCACACACACTCACTCACACACACACACACACACACACACCTGCACACACACTCACTCACACACACACTCACACACACACACACACAGACCTGCACACACACTCACTCTCTCACACACAGACCTGAACACACACTCACTCACACACACTCACTCACACACACTCACTCACACACACACACAGACCTGCACACACAC
>NC_139579.1:827364-852364 GCF_946808225.1 Silurus aristotelis
TTTACACACACACACACGCATACATGCACACACACATTCTCACACATTTACACACACACACACCGCACACATTCTCACACATTTACACACACACACACCGCACACATTCTCACACATTTACACACACACACACACCGCACACATTCACACACTGCACACATTCGCATACATTCACACACACCGCACACATACACACACACACACACACACACACACCGCACACATTCATAAGAAAAATGCCATTCACGTGTTCATTAGTTTTCTTAAAGCAGTACTTCATCTGTTTGATTCACTTCTTTCACTCGTTCTCTCACCTGCCTCTCTCTCTCTCTCTCTCTACCCCCCCCCCCCCTCTCTCTCTTTCTCTCTACCCCCCCCCCCCCTCTCTCTCTCTCTCTCTTTCTCTCTATCCTTGTTCTCTTTCAGCGCTTCCTAAGCAGAAGTGTGAAAAAAGCAATGAAACTGATTATTAATATAAAATATCTAACAGTTAATTACATGGTATGACCTAAAGTATTTGGACACCCGACTTTTCCACCCATATGTGGTTCTTCCCCAAAATGTTTCCACAATTGTATAGTTGCATAAAATGTTTGCTTTACCTTCTTCTTCTTCTTCTTCTGGCTTCTCCCATTAGGAGCCTCCACAGCGGATCATCTGTCTCCTTCTGTCCTCTACATCTGCCTCTTTCACACCATCTACCTGCATGTCTTCCCTCACCACATCCATAAACCTCCTCCTCCATCTTGAGCATTCTCCTACTGATATACCCCATGTCCCTCCTCTGCACATGTCCAAACCATCTCAATCTCACCTCCCTCACTTTGTCTCCTGCCTTCCTCCACTCTTATACGTCACCCTATGATCCTCCTTCTTCTTAAAATACGTGCCATTTTCATGCTTTTAGCAAAATCTACCATCATCTGCCCTTCCACATTCCTCTCCTTAAGGCCATACCTACCATCACCTCCTCATCACCTCTGTTCCCTTCACCTACATGCCCATTAAAGTCTGCTCCAATCTCCAATCTTTCAATCCTAGGTTCACCTTCTACCACTTCATCTCACTCACTCCAGAATCTTTCCTTCTCCTTCATCTCACAGCCAACTTGTGGAGCATAAACACTGATGACATTTATCATCATCCCTTCAACTTCCAGCTTCACGTTCATCACACTATCAGAAACTCTCTTCACCTCCACTACACTCTTACTGTACTCTTCCTTCAGAATCACCCCTACACCATTTCTCTTTCCATCCACACCATGATAGAACAGTTTAAACACCTCCAATGTTCCTGCTCTTACTCTCTTTCCACTTGGTCTCCTGAACACACAACATCTCTACCTTTCTCCTCTCCATCATATCAGCTCCCTCTCTCCCTTTACCCGTCATAGTACCAACATTTAAAGTACCAACCTGAACCTCCACTTCTCCTCCACTTCTCCTCCACTCTCCTCCACTTCTCCTTTCCCTTCTGTCTCTGTAGACGTCTTCCTCCTCTCCTTCTCCTGTGGTGGTTGTTGGTAACCTGGGCCTCGACCGATCTGCTATGAAGTTCTGATTCGTGATCTGAATATTTGATTTCGCACATGTTTTACACTGGATGTCCTTCATAACAAACCCTCCACATTTATCCAGACTTGAGACCGACACTGAGAGTCACCTGACCTGTGCAACACTAATGACTGGATTGAATGTTCCCTTCACCTGAACTTGGAAAGAATGTTTTGCATGAAGATCTGCTTTCCATGGGTTGGTAGAAGCTCTCTTGCTATTAACCCCATTGGGATGATGTGGATGCTGACTGCATCCTCCTCACTTAATTTCCTCTCCCTCAGTACCTGACTTCACTAAACACACATCCTTGTTGCTGAACAAATCTCCACAAAGTCTCAACAAAATCCAGTGGAACATCTTGCTAGAAGAAAAGAATGGGGGTTATTGTAATAGGAAATAGAGAACGCGATGGTCAATAAAAGAAGGTCTCGGGTGTCCACAAACATTTAGGGCATATCGTGTATTTCTCAGTTTTACATGATTGTTCTCTGTCCCTGGTCCAGGCAGCGAGACGTTACTGTCCCCATCATGTAGGTCATTACCTGGGGATGGACGTCCACGACACTCCTGATCTGTCTCGCTCTCAGCCCCTGCAGGCTGGCATGGTCATCACCATCGAGCCTGGTGAGAAACACACACACACAGCACTGTGATCATGTCTCAGGAGGTTGTGAGTTAAATTCTCTCTCTCTTTGACAGGTCTGTACTTCAGTGAGGATGATGACGCATGTCCGCAGCACTTCCGCGGCATCGGCGTACGTATAGAAGACGACGTGGTGATCCGAGAGCAAGATGGCCCCCTGATCCTGTCCACACACACTCCCAAATCAGTGCATGGTGTAGAAAGCGCCTGTGCAGGGTCACAAGGGTGAAGGAGGTTCTCCTGGTTCTCTACGTCACTCTGCTCACGTGTACGTGTTTAGTACCCTTCGTGATGTGCCCTTGTCTCAGGACGCTACAGGAGCCTGAGCACTGCAGGAGGACACGCTGAGACACATGTACTGTGTGTGTGTGTGTGTGTGTGTGTGTGTGTGTGTGTGTGTGTGTGTGTGTGTGTGTGTGTGTGTGTGTGTGTGTGAAAATGTGAATTACCTCGTCTGGTTCTTTACTTGACGTGTCTTTTATGTCTTTGGTTATTTTAGGAAAAAGAAAATCTGTTTAAAGCCTCAATAAAGGCGACGTCTGTCCCAAAAACGTTTCACACCTCACGCGTGGACAGAGAAGTTCTCACAGGAACTTGTGAAGGTCCATGTGCCCTTAAGATCAGTCCAATGTGTTTTTATGACTTTACATTTACAGCATACATTATATATATATTCACAATAAGGCCAAAAGTTTGTGGACACCTGGCCATAAGATTGGCATGTGCTTCTTTTTGATTCTCCATTTGATCTTTTTTATAAGTGCCACTCTTCTGAGATGTTCCACTAGATTTAATGGAGATTCATTAAGTCACAATTAAATTTCGGTGAGATGATGTGAGGAGGTTCCTGGGATGCAGTCAGCTTTTACATACATCCCAAAGTGATTCTATAGCAGGAGATCTTTCACACACTTTCAGTCCATGGAAAGCAGATCTTCATGGAGTTCGGTTTGAGCACAAATGTCAAGCTGGAACAGGTTTGGGTCTTCATGTTTAAGTGACGGGGAAATTTGCATGCAGCATTGAAAGACAAATTGTGTGTAGAACTTTATAGGAACGGTTTGGGGAAGATCATATGGGTGGAGTTCATGGAAGCAAATGAAACGTGGAGATAAAGAACACATTTATCAGTGGTTTAATACCCGTCCATTCTCTTTCTCCCGCTGGTTTCTATTTTATACACTTTTACATAGTGGTTTACTCCTTTAGACAGAATAAGTAGATGTTTGGATTCTCATCCAAACCTGATATACCAAATAAATCATCCTGCCTCAACATTTACCCCAATCTTCACCTTCACGTCTTTCCCACATAATGCAGGTACGAATCACCTGAATGAACAAAACCTGAAAAAACATTTCTCAGAAAGGCAAAGATTCTCACAATGTCTCTTGAGCTGCGTTCTCCAACATCTGGTTCTAAATTAAAACCTCCAGATGTAGTGATATCTCGATCTGACTAAGGAGAAGGTGTATAATGAGTGTGTTTTTGAGGGAAAGCGAGTTTTTTTGGAGGTATTTCCTGTAATTGAACTGATGATTGGGTGAGGAGAACCTCATGATGTGCTCAGGTTTCTGGACGGTTTTTGTAGGATTTTGGAAAATAAACATAGAATTGTGTTTTATTTCGATCAACACGACTATAATCTGGTGTTTGGTGGATTCACGGTGGCCTGGGAGTGTTTCTGTGTGAGACACGGAGATGTTTCATCATGTATGTGGTTTCTTCTGAGGAAAAAAACAACAACACTGCAACACTATCTCCAGCCATGTAAAACTAAAAAAAACAATAAATAAATAAATTCAGAAGGTAAATCAGAGCGCTTTTGGAATCCGAAATAATCCGGGAAAAGCCGAGCCCCGACACCGGATCCCTCTCTTTTCCTCCCCTCCTTTTCCCCTGTAATGTACCTCCAGCCCTCCCTCTTTCCCTTCAGTGCCAAAAGGAGGAGAAACAACAAGCCGCCATTTTGTTTTGTGCGGCCAGAGGAGCGGAGGAGGCACGAGAGGCAGACCGAGGAGAGCCGCTTGAACCCCGGCCACGGCGCGCACCGAGCTCCGCGGTCTTCTCAAACAACAAGAGGGAAAGAGGAGGAAAAAAGGGAAAGAGATAGAGAGGAAGAAAACCCAAACGTGGAGATGAAGATAATAAAAAAAATCACTCTGAAAATCTGAAGAAGAGGCGGAAGGGGATTTAAAAAAAAAAAACGGGAGGAGGAAAAAAAGCCTGCGGAGGGGGACGAGAGACGGAGAGAAAAGCGGGGGGTGAAGAAAGAAAGAAATAGATAGATTGTTTCTTTCGGACTTTTTTTTGTTTCCTCCGTCGGGGAGAAGAGAAGAGAGGAATGGATGCACTGCTTCCGAAATGAAAAGACGGAGGACGGTGTAAGGGGGGGGAAGGAAGAAAGAAAGGAAGAGAAAAAGAAGAAGAAAAAAAAGTGAAGGACGTCCACAACAAAGTGAAGGCAAGAAAAAAAAAATAGCCGAACCGAGAAGAAGTAAGAAAAAGACGGGGAGAACATGAAGGCGCAGGGGGTCACGGCACCAGAAAAGCCCGGGGCGCGTTCAGCAGAACCCCGAAAGATCTCCGAGTGCATCTCAGATCTGATCTGAAAAATCTTCAGCATTAATGCAGATGCGTTCAGTCTGACCCCTGGGTTCTTCTCCTCACCTGACCACTCGAGGATTCCTTCCTCGTTTCTTCTACTTCATTTGAGTTGGTTTGGACCACAAAGTGAGCAGATCCATCTTCGGATCTCAGGTGTCCTTCAAAAAAAAATTCTAATCTTCTCAAACTAATTGGACTGATAGTTTTTTTTTCTTGTTTTGCTCCTCTGTTGGATCATTTCAGATCTTTGCATGCATGGACGTTGTGGTGCATGCAGGAGGACATTTCTTCTGAGGTGTTCCAGCTTGGAGATCCGTGCATGTGCAGTTGGAGATGCAACCCTGCACGATTCGCTCTGTCCCATCACGAAAACACTAAAGTGCACCCCGGGAACACGGATGTTCATGGAGCTGGTGGTGGATCCAGACGGTTCTTCGACACTCCTGCGGTAACGTGTTGGGTTTTTCGTTAGTTCCTGCAGAAGAACGCAAGGGTCTTGGACCGTATCATGGTGTGTGTGTGTCGTGTGTGTTGACGTGAACTGCGTACGTTTCTATATTGTAAAAGTCGCTGTATCGATGAGGCGAGATCTGAGGACGTCCCGGACGACTTCTGGAATCGGACGATTAATCGCACGGATAAGCTGGAGATCGGTGGTGCAGAACGCCATGGAGAACTTCTTCAGGACTGTGGACGTGTCGAGGAACGCCGCGTGAGGCGAATTTCATGACGAGTGTCGAGTTTCCTAACGGTTCCATTGGCGTCCAAACAAAACCTCCAGCTTCCAAAACACTATGATAATCTCGAGACGGAGGAACGAAATCGCTCCGGGTTCTCTCGAGAAATAATTCATTCCAATTGTGGACATTTTCGATTTGACCTTCCCTTCGTTGGTCCTATGAACGTGGACAAGAGAGTTGAGAAATCCCTCGAATATTCACGCACTCAGACAGAGGTTTCCTGTCCCGTGCGGATATTTATGCTTTAAATCCAGAATCGGTGGAGAAATATGGCCGATAATGTTTTGGACTCGGGGCCGTCTTCAGCCAAAAGGCCGAAATTGTCCTCACCTGCTATCTCCGGTTCTGCCAGCGACTCGAATGGTACAGTATCGTTTCCTTCTCTTCAGGCTGTAGCTACATCTCACCTATCACTCATCATGTCTTTATTGTTTTTATGTCACATTTCATAGAATTTCCTTCCTCAGGTTTCTTACATGAAGATATTTGCTTGATCTTTCCTACGTTGAAATGGTGTTTGTTTGCTACCTAATTGCTAGCCTGTTTACTTAGCTCTTCAGGTTACTTCACCCAATTAAGCCCCGCCCCTCAATTCCAAGGGGGTGGTGATGTATTGAAACGATGGACGTGATGTGGACACCAAAATTCCACTTTTAAACCAAATTTGAATGCGGTGAGATCTCAGTGTTTGGGTATGGACGTCGAGTTGTTGTGGAAAAAGTGCCCGGTTTTCACATAAACTTGTTTATGGAGTGAAATCGGCAGCTTGATGTTCGCACATGTACCATGTCAACTTACATTTTGGACGACTCCAAAGGGGACGGCTCGATGCTGGTGTCTGTCATAGTTTCTCCTGGTTTCCAGAGAAATGGTCCATTTCAGCCCATTTTTATCTATTGTTACCTTCAAGCATGTGCTTTTTATTAACGTGGGTTTATCCAGCGGTGTGGACGGGGGGAGCGTTACTCCAGTGCGGGGGACACTGTGGAGCTAGTCTGTAGCGTGAGGCCGTTTTCTTTCTGCCTGGGTTGAAAAAGGCGCCAGTTTGATGCCTGTAGTAAAATTGTAACGTTTCTGCACGATATTTAACTATTTTATTCCGAGGCTACAAAAACATCTGTCACGTAATGACTGCAGAATAGCGATTTCTAATGTTGATATGTGGCTCACCGTATTGCAGGTCAGGAAGGATATTTATAACTATTTCTCTTAAATTGCATAACGTTTTGTAGCGTTAATATGCCAATATTTGTACCTATTTTATTTTTATTCTCTTTAGACTTCAGTTCCCTCTTTGACTTGGAGCATGACCTCCCCGATGAGCTCATCAGTTCATCTGACTTGGCGTTGCCTAACGGAGGGGTCGAGGTGTGCCAGCCTTCGCCCCTCGGCCCGATTCAGGACACGGCCGCCAAACACAAGCAGCTGTCCGAGCTCCTGTGTTCCACCTCGCAGCAGCATCAGCAGCAGGCGGGTATGATGGGCCCGGCCGGCTTCAACCGCACCATGATGGCAGCGCAGAAAGGAAACGGGCAGACGCAGGGCATGATGGGAGGCCAGGTCATGAACGGGGTACCCCGGATGGGTTACGTCAACAATACCGCTGGCATGAACATGACTGATCCTCTGCAGCAGCAGCAACAGCAGCAGCAGCAACAGCAACAACAACAGCAACAGCTCAGAGCTCAGCAACCTGGAGCCATGAACAAGGTAAAGTCCATTAACCCTCCCGCTAATGATCATCATCATCTTACCACGGTGTAGGTTCATCTCTTTATTTACCTCTGTTTATTACAGTCATGATATTAAAACTGTAAGTCACACCTTCGTAACTCGGGGGTCTACCTGTATATGAAAGCAGTTTTAGGGGACCAACTACTTTCTTGGACTCTAATTTTATACCAATTCGTTATAAGTAAACATCTTTTGGGGTCCGAACATGTTTGTTTATTGTCCCCCTGTTTGTTTTAACAGAATGAACCGAAATATATTAATATAAATGATTGCAGCGAATCACAAAAATGCTCCCGTACGTGCGATTCGAATGATGCTGGGCTTTTTAAGCTCCCCCGCTAGCCGTTTCTGTTGACTGATTAACACGTCCCATTCACGTGAACACACGACCGCTCTGTGTAGTTAGAACATTTCTTAAAGAGCAATATCAGCAGGATAAACGCTTTCATTCTGCGATCCTTAAAAAATGAATCAGTCGTTCAGCAATTAATCCACAGCTCACGTGCGTGCGGCTCCACGAGTCGTGATAAGTTTAACAGCAATCCAGTGGACTCCTAGTGAACATATTTTATATAATGATCATTTATAATCATTATACCAAGTATCTCTTTTTCTCTCTTTTTCTCTCTCAGATGAGCATGATTGCCAGTGCTGGCTCCGCCCCCTTCATGCCTCCTTACCCCCACGGAGGAGCTCAGTCATCTCTCACCCCATCACTCCAGAATAAAGTGTCTCCGAATCTCTCCCAGTTTGCCGTGGAGCAGAAACCCCAGCCTGGACAGAGTGTCCCCGGCCTGGTGAGTGGCATCATGGGAAACCGAGTCTTTTCTGCAGGGCCTCTAACGCCCACTGAAATGCTTCCACAGCACTTTTTCATTAGTTTCCGTGGTGGTTGTAGTTCTTTCTTTCGCGAGTCCAAATATAATTCGCTGTATTTTGACTACAAATTAGACCAACAGCCAATCAGCTTTTTGTTACTGGTGCAAATCTCTCGGCTCGGACCACAGACGCACTTTATTTTTCTGCGATGGGGAAGTGCGAGTTTAGACACTTGGTTTGAGGAAAAAAAAAAAAGGATTTAGGGTTTGGTTAAGGCCGGTCACTAACAGCGTATTTGTGTGTGTTTTTGTTGTGATTTAGGTCTTAAATTTTATTCTTAATGCTCTTATAAAGGTCTTAAAGTCTTAAATCTGACTTGGTGAAACCTGCAGAAACCCTGTTCCTGTTCCGTGTGTGTGTTTGGGGTGAGATCAGGAATATATGAGTTGCTCTGTATCCGGATGCAGACAAAATTCTTTTCAGAAGTTAAGCAGAATGTATTAATGAGTATGTGATGCCTAAAATCAACACCCCCCCGTTAAAAAAATGAGAGGTTTAGTGATCAGATTCCTCCGTTTACTAATAATAATAATAATAATAATATGAGGATTGAGTTTGATATGGTTGAAGCACCTGAATGACGCGCTCGAGTCTTTTTGTTTGCTACGGCGAAGAACGTAAAGCTGGTAAAGCTCATGCTCACAGGTCCTACTTTCTGATATTGAGCTGGACGCTGGAATTTCTCATCATCAGCTCTCTTACAGTAACCTGCAGATGTTCACAATATATAAGATATTTAATGTTTGAAGTGGTCCATGATTGTCTCTCCTGATTGAACCTCTGTCTCACCCGAAGAGGAGCAGCTTCGGAGCATGACCCTGCCACCACCATGCTTCACACGGTGTGGTGGCCAAACGTGTCTTTTAGAATGACGCCTACACAGTTCTACCTCGGTCTCCTCAGGTCTAGCTTGAGGAAGGGTTTCTGGTCAGACATGAGAAGAATATGACGATCTTGATTTAGAGCTGCAACAAATAATCAAAAAAATGGATAAATAATCCAAAATTAAATATGGTGTCATCTGAATGTTCTGGATTAGTTAAGATACACAGCCGCTTGTGAAAGGGCAGAGAGTTCAGGGTCAACCAGTAGCAGGAAAAAAAACCCACACTGGTGTGAGGGATGAAGGTGGAACATCAGCACAGTGAGTAAAAACTCTAGAATCCTCATCATGTGTAAATAGTGTAGTTTAATGGTGTTATTGTGTAAACTGTGTGTAACTTCAGGAAAGTCGCACTGGATCTGTTCTGTCGTGACTCGCGAGCGTCAGGTCACGTGATCCGTCCGCTCACGACATCATGATGATTCAATTAAACACGAAATCTAAAAGCAGCAAATAACAGCAGCAGTAAACGAGCACATTTTTACTCTCTGGTGTGGTTTTTCAGTGAGTGTTTATGCTTTTAAACACCAACGTATATTTAATATTTTTATTATTAAGTCTGTTCCTGCGTTTCTCCGTTTCATGATTTACTGCGACTTTACTACATTTCAATTCACTCACATTTAATTATTATACAAAATGACATTGAAATATTCCAGATGCTTATATCTTCACAAATTAACAAAATATTGTGTATTTTCAGAATGTTATGATATTTGATATGGATTCATTAAAGCAAAGCAACTTCTTATCAGCAGTTTTCATTCAAAACCATACAAATGTTGATTTGCACAAATTGCTTCATCCTTCGTTCTTAAATGCTGCTTTGTTTTGGGGTTTTTACAGAAAGAATTCAACAATTCAGCATGAACTCCTGAACGATCAGCACGAGCAGCTTTAAAACCTCCAAATTAAAGATGCTTCAACTCAACATGTGCTTTTTTTTTACTGCACTTTTATCCAGAAACGCCCTGAATTAGTGTTTAATCTCCTTCTTATAAACAAATCAGCAGCAAAACAAGCAAAAACATTTCGGTTTTTAATTCCGATTATCAAAATATATATTATGATGCATGTAGTGAGTGACCAGTGACTCGCCAGATGTTCCTGCATCTTGTTGAACGTTCCTCTCGTATCTTGAGCTTTTCAATCTTTTGGAGGATGGTCCTCTTCTTGGTGATGTTTCTGTGGTGATCCGTTGTTCTTGACGGCTTTCAGTGTTCCATGGTGCACTGACAGTATTGGAGATCCTTTTCTACCCCTTTCCTGATGGCTACCTTCCAGCCATGAGATCCTGCCTGCGGATTTGAAGCTCTTTGGCTTCAGCAGTCTGATGGAACCATGAAGCTGTGAAAAGGATCATGGATCCTGCTGATCTTTGCGTGACCAGCACTCTTCAGATGTTAATCAGTAACTTCACAGTGATATTTGCGTCTGAATGTGATTGGTTGATTGAGTAGTCACATGACCCGCTATAAGAAGCTGTGCGTGGTTATGTTGAGCAGGTTTTCGTACGCAACCAGTGTTGGAATTTTTACACCAAAAAACCCTGCAACTGTAACTAGCTAATGCAGATAGCAGCAGTTAGCTAACGTTGATTAGCTCTGCTCCTGAGAGAACTGTCGTGAGATCTGCATGTGTGCTCAGAAATATTGATGTGAATTTGTGTGTGCGTGTTGTGTGTACAGGCTGTAGCGCCCCCTGTGGCTGACCCTGAGAAGAGGAAGTTGATCCAGCAGCAGCTCGTCCTCCTGCTTCACGCTCACAAGTGTCAGCGTCGGGAGCAGAATAACGGAGAGCTACACTGCAGCCTGCCTCACTGCAGGACCATGAAGAACGTCCTCAATCACATGACCCACTGTCAGGCTGGGAAAACCTGCCAGGGTCCGTCTGTCTACCTGTCTTACTCTCTCTCTCTCTGTCTCTCTCTCTCTGTCTGTCTGTCTGTCTTTTTCTCTCTCAGTCTGTCTCTCTACCTGTCCCACTGTCTCTCTCTCTCTTCTCTCTCTGTCTGTTTATCTGTCTCTCACTCTCTCTTTCTTGCTTCCTGGTTTTCTGTCTGTCTTTCTCTCTCACTCTATCTCTCTGACTTCCTGTCTCTCTATCTGTATACCTGTCTCACTCTTTCTGTCTCACTCACTCTCTGATTTTCATGTTTGTGATATGTTATAAAATATCTCTCTCTTTCTCTTTCTCTCTCTCTCTCTCTCTCTCTGCAGTGGCTCACTGTGCGTCTTCAAGGCAGATCATCTCTCATTGGAAGAACTGCACACGACACGACTGTCCTGTCTGTCTGCCTTTAAAAAACGCAGGAGACAAGAGGAACCAGCAGTGTGCGTGTACACACACACGCGCAAACACACACACACACACACACACACACACACACACACACACACACACACACACACACACATATACATATACACCTCCACAACGTACATACACATATACCTAGACACCCACGACGTATACACACACACACATATATACCTCCACACCCACGACGTATACACACACACACACACATATATACCTCCACACCCACGACGTATATACACACACACACACATATATACCTCCACACCCACGACGTATACACACACACACACACATATACCTCCACACCCACGACGTATATACACACACACACACATATATACCTCCACACCCACGACGTATACACACACACACACATATATACCTCCACACCCACGACGTATACACACACACACATATATACCTCCACACCCACGACGTATACACACACACACACATATATACCTCCACACCCACGACGTATACACACACACACACACATATATACCTCCACACCCACGACGTATACACACACACACATATATACCTCCACACCCACGACGTATACACACACACACACATATATACCTCCACACCCACGACGTATACACACACACACACACATATATACCTCCACACCCACGACGTATACACACACACACACATATATACCTCCACACCCACGACGTATACACACACACACATATATACCTCCACACCCACGACGTATACACACACACACACATATATACCTCCACACCCACGACGTATACACACACACACACACATATATACCTCCACACCCACGACGTATACACACACACACACATATATACCTCCACACCCACGACGTATATACACACACACACACATATATACCTCCACACCCACGACGTATACACACACACACACATATATACCTCCACACCCACGACGTATACACACACACACACATATATACCTCCACACCCACGACGTATACACACACACACACATATATACCTCCACACCCACGACGTATATACACACACACACATATATACCTCCACACCCACGACGTATACACACACACACACATATATACCTCCACACCCACGACGTATACACACACACACACATATATACCTCCACACCCACGACGTATACACACACACACACATATATACCTCCACACCCACGACGTATATACACACACACACACATATATACCTCCACACCCACGACGTATATACACACACACACACACATATATACCTCCACACCCACGACGTATACACACACACACACACATATATACCTCCACACCCACGACGTACACACACACACACACATATATACCTCCACACCCACGACGTATACACACACACACACATATATACCTCCACACCCACGACGTATACACACACACACACATATATACCTCCACACCCACGACGTATACACACACACACACATATATACCTCCACACCCACGACGTATATACACACACACACACATATATACCTCCACACCCACGACGTACACACACACACACACACATATATACCTCCACACCCACGACGTATATACACACACACACACATATATACCTCCACACCCACGACGTATATACACACACACACACATATATACCTCCACACCCACGACGTATATACACACACACACACATATATACCTCCACACCCACGACGTATATACACACACACACACATATATACCTCCACACCCACGACGTATATACACACACACACACATATATACCTCCACACCCACGACGTATACACACACACACACATATATACCTCCACACCCACGACGTATACACACACACACACATATATACCTCCACACCCACGACGTACACACACACACACACATATATACCTCCACACCCACGACGTATATACACACACACACACATATATACCTCCACACCCACGACGTATACACACACACACACACATATATACCTCCACACCCACGACGTATACACACACACACACGTATACCTCCACACCCACGACGTATACACACACACACACGTATACCTCCACACCCACGACGTATATACACACACACACATATATACCTCCACACCCACGACGTATACACACACACACACGTATACCTCCACACCCACGACGTATACACACACACACACACACGTATACCTCCACACCCACGACGTATACACACACACACACACATATATACCTCCACACCCACGACGTATACACACACACACACATATACCTCCACACCCACGACGTATACACACACACACACATATATACCTCCACACCCACGACGTATACACACACACACACGTATACCTCCACACCCACGACGTATACACACACACACACACATATATACCTCCACACCCACGACGTATACACACACACACACGTATACCTCCACACCCACGACGTATACACACACACACACGTATACCTCCACACCCACGACGTATACACACACACACACGTATACCTCCACACCCACGACGTATACACACACACACACGTATACCTCCACACCCACGACGTATACACACACACACACGTATACCTCCACACCCACGACGTATACACACACACACACGTATACCTCCACACCCACGACGTATACACACACACACACGTATACCTCCACACCCACGACGTATACACACACACACACGTATACCTCCACACCCACGACGTATACACACACACACACACACGTATACCTCCACACCCACGACGTATACACACACACACACGTATACCTCCACACCCACGACGTATACACACACACACACACACGTATACCTCCACACCCACGACGTATACACACACACACACACACGTATACCTCCACACCCACGACGTATACACACACACACACACGTATACCTCCACACCCACGACGTATACACACACACACACGTATACCTCCACACCCACGACGTATACACACACACACACACACGTATACCTCCACACCCACGACGTATACACACACACACACGTATACCTCCACACCCACGACGTATACACACACACACACGTATACCTCCACACCCACGACGTATACACACACACACACGTATACCTCCACACCCACGACGTATACACACACACACACACACGTATACCTCCACACCCACGACGTATACACACACACACACACACGTATACCTCCACACCCACGACGTATACACACACACACACGTATACCTCCACACCCACGACGTATACACACACACACACACACGTATACCTCCACACCCACGACGTATACACACACACACACACGTATACCTCCACACCCACGACGTATACACACACACACACGTATACCTCCACACCCACGACGTATACACACACACACACGTATACCTCCACACCCACGACGTATACACACACACACACACGTATACCTCCACACCCACGACGTATACACACACACACACGTATACCTCCACACCCACGACGTATACACACACACACACACACGTATACCTCCACACCCACGACGTATACACACACACACACACGTATACCTCCACACCCACGACGTATACACACACACACACGTATACCTCCACACCCACGACGTATACACACACACACACGTATACCTCCACACCCACGACGTATACACACACACACACGTATACCTCCACACCCACGACGTATACACACACACACACACACGTATACCTCCACACCCACGACGTATACACACACACACACACACGTATACCTCCACACCCACGACGTATACACACACACACACGTATACCTCCACACCCACGACGTATACACACACACACACACACACGTATACCTCCACACCCACGACGTATACACACACACACACGTATACCTCCACACCCACGACGTATACACACACACACACGTATACCTCCACACCCACGACGTATACACACACACACACGTATACCTCCACACCCACGACGTATACACACACACACACACACGTATACCTCCACACCCACGACGTATACACACACACACACACGTATACCTCCACACCCACGACGTATACACACACACACACGTATACCTCCACACCCACGACGTATACACACACACACACGTATACCTCCACACCCACGACGTATACACACACACACACGTATACCTCCACACCCACGACGTATACACACACACACACGTATACCTCCACACCCACGACGTATACACACACACACACACGTATACCTCCACACCCACGACGTGTACACACACACACACACGTATACCTCCACACCCACGACGTGTACACACACACACACACGTATACCTCCACACCCACGACGTGTACACACACACACACACGTATACCTCCACACCCACGACGTGTACACACACACACACACGTATACCTCCACACCCACGACGTGTACACACACACACACACGTATACCTCCACACCCACGACGTGTACACACACACACACACGTATACCTCCACACCCACGACGTGTACACACACACACACACGTATACCTCCACACCCACGACGTGTACACACACACACACACGTATAACTCCACACCCACGACGTATACACACACACGTATACCTCCACACCCACGACGTACACACACACGTATACCTCCACGACGTACACACACACGTATACCTCCACACCCACGACGTACTCACACACGTATACCTCCACACCCACGACGTACTCACACACGTATACCTCCACACCCACGACGTACACACACACACGTATACCTCCACACCCACGACGTACACACACACACGTATACCTCCACACCCACGACGTACACACACACACGTATACCTCCACACCCACGACGTACACACACACACGTATACCTCCACACCCACGACGTACACACACACACGTATACCTCCACACCCACGACGTACACACACACACGTATACCTCCACACCCACGACGTACACACACACGTATACCTCCACGACGTACACACACACGTATACCTCCACGACGTACACACACACGTATACCTCCACACCCACGACGTACACACACACACGTATACCTCCACACCCACGACGTACACACACACACACGTATACACACACACCCACGACGTGTACACACACACACGTATACCTCCACACCCACGACGTGTACACACACACACGTATACACACACACCCACGACGTGTACACACACACACGTATACCTCCACACCCACGACGTATACACACACACACGTATACCTCCACACCCACGACGTATACACACACACACACGTATACCTCCACACCCACGACGTACACACACACGTATACCTCCACGACGTACACACACACGTATACCTCCACGACGTACACACACACGTATACCTCCACACCCACGACGTACACACACACGTATACCTCCACGACGTACACACACACGTATACCTCCACACCCACGACGTACTCACACACGTATACCTCCACACCCACGACGTACTCACACACACGTATACCTCCACACCCACGACGTACACACACACACGTATACCTCCACACCCACGACGTACACACACACACGTATACCTCCACACCCACGACGTACACACACACACGTATACCTCCACACCCACGACGTACACACACACGTATACCTCCACGACGTACACACACACGTATACCTCCACACCCACGACGTACTCACACACGTATACCTCCACACCCACGACGTACTCACACACACGTATACCTCCACACCCACGACGTACACACACACACGTATACCTCCACACCCACGACGTACACACACACACACGTATACCTCCACACCCACGACGTACACACACACACGTATACCTCCACACCCACGACGTACACACACACACGTATACCTCCACACCCACGACGTACACACACACGTATACCTCCACACCCACGACGTACACACACACGTATACCTCCACGACGTACACACACACGTATACCTCCACGACGTACACACACACGTATACCTCCACGACGTACACACACACGTATACCTCCACGACGTACACACACACGTATACCTCCACGACGTACACACACACGTATACCTCCACGACGTACACACACACGTATACCTCCACACCCACGACGTACACACACACACGTATACCTCCACACCCACGACGTACACACACACACGTATACCTCCACACCCACGACGTACACACACACGTATACCTCCACACCCACGACGTACACACACACACACACACGTATACCTCCACACCCACGACGTACACACAGACGTATACCTCCACACCCACGACGTACACACAGACGTATACCTCCACACCCACGACGTGTACACACACACGTATACCTCCACACCCACGACGTACACACAGACGTATACCTCCACACCCACGACGTACACACACACACTTATACCTCCACACCCACGACGTACACACACACACGTATACCTCCACACCCACGACGTACACACACACACGTATACCTCCACACCCACGACGTACACACACACACGTATACCTCCACACCCACGACGTACACACACACACGTATACCTCCACACCCACGACGTACACACACACACGTATACCTCCACACCCACGACGTACACACACACACGTATACCTCCACACCCACGACGTACACACACACACGTATACCTCCACACCCACGACGTACACACACACACGTATACCTCCACACCCACGACGTACACACACACACGTATACCTCCACACCCACGACGTACACACACACACACGTATACCTCCACGACGTACACACACACGTATACCTCCACACCCACGACGTACACACACACGTATACCTCCACACCCACGACGTATACACACACACACACGTATACCTCCACACCCACGACGTACACACAGACGTATACCTCCACACCCACGACGTACACACACACACGTATACCTCCACACCCACGACGTACACACACACACGTATACCTCCACACCCACGACTTACACACACACACACGTATACCTCCACGACGTACACACACACGTATACCTCCACACCCACGACGTACACACACACGTATACCTCCACACCCACGACGTATACACACACACACACGTATACCTCCACACCCACGACGTACACACAGACGTATACCTCCACACCCACGACGTACACACACACTTATACCTCCACACCCACGACGTACACACACACACGTATACCTCCACACCCACGACGTACACACACACACGTATACCTCCACACCCACGACGTACACACACACACGTATACCTCCACACCCACGACGTACACACACACACGTATACCTCCACACCCACGACCTACACACACACACGTATACCTCCACACCCACGACCTACACACACACACGTATACCTCCACACCCACGACGTGTACACACACACGTATACCTCCACACCCACGACGTGTACACACACACGTATACCTCCACACCCACGACGTACACACACACGTATACCTCCACGACGTACACACACACGTATACCTCCACGACGTACACACACACGTATACCTCCACACACGTATACCTCCACACCCACGACGTGTACACACACACGTATACCTCCACGACGTACACACACACGTATACCTCCACACCCACGACGTACACACACACGTATACCTCCACACCCACGACGTATACACACACACACACGTATACCTCCACACCCACGACGTACACACAGACGTATACCTCCACACCCACGACGTACACACACACTTATACCTCCACACCCACGACGTACACACACACACGTATACCTCCACACCCACGACGTACACACACACACGTATACCTCCACACCCACGACGTACACACACACACGTATACCTCCACACCCACGACGTACACACACACACGTATACCTCCACACCCACGACGTACACACACACACGTATACCTCCACACCCACGACCTACACACACACACGTATACCTCCACACCCACGACCTACACACACACACGTATACCTCCACACCCACGACCTACACACACACACGTATACCTCCACACCCACGACGTGTACACACACACGTATACCTCCACACCCACGACGTGTACACACACACGTATACCTCCACGACGTACACACACACGTATACCTCCACGACGTACACACACACGTATACCTCCACACCCACGACGTGTACACACACACGTATACCTCCACACCCACGACGTGTACACACACACGTATACCTCCACACCCACGACGTGTACACACACACGTATACCTCCACACCCACGACGTGTACACACACACGTATACCTCCACACCCACGACGTGTACACACACACGTATACCTCCACACCCACGACGTGTACACACACACGTATACCTCCACACCCACGACGTGTACACACACACGTATACCTCCACACCCACGACGTGTACACACACACGTATACCTCCACACCCACGACGTGTACACACACACGTATACCTCCACACCCACGACGTGTACACACACACGTATACCTCCACACCCACGACGTGTACACACACACACGTATACCTCCACACCCACGACGTGTACACACACACACGTATACCTCCACACCCACGACGTACACACAGACGTATACCTCCACGACGTACACACACACGTATACCTCCACGACGTACACACACACGTATACCTCCACGACGTACACACACACGTATACCTCCACGACGTACACACACACGTATACCTCCACGACGTACACACACACGTATACCTCCACGACGTACACACACACGTATACCTCCACACCCACGACGTACACACAGACGTATACCTCCACACCCACGACGTGTACACACAGACGTATACCTCCACACCCACGACGTGTACACACACACGTATACCTCCACACCCACGACGTGTACACACACACGTATACCTCCACACCCACGACGTGTACACACACACACGTATACCTCCACACCCACGACGTGTACACACACACACGTATACCTCCACACCCACGACGTGTACACACACACACGTATACCTCCACACCCACGACGTGTACACACACACACGTATACCTCCACACCCACGACGTACACACAGACGTATACCTCCACGACGTACACACACACGTATACCTCCACGACGTACACACACACGTATACCTCCACGACGTACACACACACGTATACCTCCACGACGTACACACAGACGTATACCTCCACACCCACGACGTACACACAGACGTATACCTCCACACCCACGACCTGTACCCACACACGTATACCTCCACACCCACGACGTACACACACACGTATACCTCCACACCCACGACGTACACACACACGTATACCTCCACACCCACGACCTGTACCCACACACGTATACCTCCACACCCACGACGTACACACACACGTATACCTCCACACCCACGACCTATACCCACACACGTATACCTCCACACCCACGACCTATACCCACACACGTATACCTCCACACCCACGACCTATACCCACACACGTATACCTCCACACCCACGACCTATACCCACACACGTATACCTCCACACCCACGACGTATACCCACACACGTATACCTCCACACCCACGACCTGTACCCACACACGTATACCTCCACACCCACGACCTGTACCCACACACGTATACCTCCACACCCACGACCTGTACCCACACACGTATACCTCCACACCCACGACCTGTACCCACACACGTATACCTCCACACCCACGACGTATACACACACACGTATACCTCCACACCCACGACCTGTACCCACACACGTATACCTCCACACCCACGACCTGTACCCACACACGTATACCTCCACACCCACGACCTGTACCCACACACGTATACCTCCACACCCACGACCTATACCCACACACGTATACCTCCACACCCACGCCCTATACCCACACACACACACACACACTCCCCACCTTAAGAACGAGTGAAGTTCTAAACGAGCGTTTGTAGCATGAATTTGTTCGTTTTTGACAATTTATATCTCCTAATGATCAACCAAACAACCAAATATTCTAAATCAAATCGTTATATATCCCTTCACACACACACACACACACACACACACACACTCTTTCATGAATGGGCTGAAATGTTAAATGTGTGATTCTTTCTGCAGCTCTGTTGGGCGGAGCTAGTGTGGCAGTGGGCGGGTCTGTGGGTGGTTCTGCCCCTTGTGCTCCATCCTCAGGACCCAACCTGAACTCGGCGGGGCAGATCGATCCGAGCTCCATAGAGAGAGCGTACGCCGCGCTGGGCCTCAGCTACACGGGGCAGACGGGCCAGATCGCTCCCTCAACTGCCACTGGTGTGTGTGTGTGTGTGTGTGTGTGTGTGTGTGTGGTTGTGGTTGTAGTGTGAGATTATCGGTATCAACAGCTGTAATCTGTACTCTGGTAGCTAATCTGGGTGCTATCTGTGATAAAATCTGGTGATTTTATCTGTGTGTTTGTCTCGTGCAGGTGTTAATCAGGTTGGTGTTAATGGCAGTGTTGGTGTTCAGTCACAATCACAGCAGGCGAACCACCTGCCAGACGCTCTGTTACACCGGAACCTCAACACACACAGGTACATACGCAGTCACGTCTTCACTCAGGACGTCACCACATCCTCCAGTCCAGGAGACACGCTCACGTCTCTGTCTGTTTCCCTACGTCTCTTTTAGTCTGATGAGTGATGGAGGAGGGGCGGGGCCTATGACGTCTGTTTCCATTACCAATCCCACTTCTGCAGGAATGAGGAAGAGCTGGCATGAGGACATCACGCAGGACCTACGCAACCATCTCGTCCACAAACTGTGAGTCTCACACGTGCACTACACACGCGCACACCGTACACGCATGGGCACACACACACAAGTATTCAATTATATCTGAGAAACCTGATAAGTGTGTGTGTGTGTAGTGTCCAGGCAATCTTCCCCACCCCGGACCCTGCTGCTCTGAAGGACAGGAGGATGGAAAACCTGGTAGCGTACGCACGCAAGGTGGAGGGAGACATGTACGAGTCCGCCAACAGTAGGGTGAGCGTGCGCGCACACACGCACGCACACAAACACACACACACACACACAGGACACCATGAACGCCTGAGTGAAGATGGAGAAATGCTTGTGCAGTGCAGGAGTGATGTTTTATTCCTCCTCAGATGTTTAGTTGCAGCTGCACTGGTCTCTGTGTGTAGCTGAGATACAGTATAGAGGAGATTCTCAACCTATTTCTCTCCCTCTTTCTGTCTCTCTCTCCCTTATTCTTTTCCTTTCTCTCTCTTCTTTTTTCTGTCTATTCCCTGTCTTTTTCTCTCTCTGTCCCCCCATTTCTATTTTCTTTTCCACTCTTTTCTGTATGTCTCCTCTTCCTTTTTTCTGTCCCTCTTTCTGTCCCGTACCCCCCCACTCTCCCTCTCTCTCTCTCTCTCAGGCTGAATATTATCACCTGCTTGCTGAGAAGATCTATAAAATCCAGAAGGAGTTGGAGGAGAAGAGGAAAACCAGACTACAGAAACAGAGCACACACTCGGAGAGTGAGTACACACACACACACACACACACACACACACACACACACACAGATTATTGTGTGTGTATAAAATGAACGAGTGATGATCGCTCTCTTTTTCTCAGATGGTCCTCTGGCAGATCAGTCACTCCTTCGTCCCACTGGACCGAACCAGATGGTCAACAGAATGCCAAATCCTGCTGGTACATACACACACACACACACACACACACACACACACACACACACACACACACTGCAGATCCAGAAATGTCAGTAGTTATGGTTTCTGTCCAGCAGATGGCGCTGTGCTGAGTTCTGCACTACTGAACTGTGATTAGTTTCTAATTATATTATAATTTTATTCATTAATTTTAGTGTTGATTTTTAAATATTTAAAATAATGAATTTGACTCAAACTAATAAATGCAGAATTTATTTGTATTGTTATTTTGTTAATCCCGCCCCCCCCTTCATCCACCTGTGCAGGTATGAATCAGTTTGGTCAGATGGGGGCTCAGCCTCAGCACATCAACCAGGTAATCAAGAATAATAAATATTAATCATATTAATTTATAATATGAATTAAAGCTGCCGTAAGCAACATTCGTGGTAAAGGTTCTGCTTCTGCGTAAGAAGGGTTATCACTAAAACCCACCATATTGGATTGTACCATTTATCCCCCTCATGAGTATTAATTGAAGTGTGTGTGTGTGTGTGTTTGTGTTTATTAGCTGGGCATGCAGGGGGTACCTCGAATGGCGCAGCCTTCCATGGCTCAGCTGCAAAACCAGTTCAATCCAAACCAGTTCCCGTTAGGCGTGTCCAGCCCGGTCCAGGTGAGTGCGTGCGCACACACACACACACACACACACACACACACACACACACACACACACACACACACACACACTTTCACCCAACTCCACTTATAAACACCTGAGTTTCTTTTATAATTTATATTATACTTATTTAATCCTCTCCCATGTCTAGATGTCCAATCCACAAATGCTCAATAGTCCAGCTGTTCAGACTCCGCCCACAAGCTCTACATCCAACCTCCCACCTCCGTCGCAACTCCAGACCCCACCCCTCCACCAAACCACGCCCTCCCCAGCGGCCAGACGCACGCCCACGCCTCATCAGACTCCGCCCCACATGCCCGGCAGTCAAACGCCTCAGCCGCACACGCCCAACTCGGCCATTATGGCCCCGCCCACTCCACAGCAGCTGGACAGGGCCAGTCAGATGCAGTCGCAGGGAGGCGGAGCTTCCGAGGCTTTGTCTGTGCCTTCACAGGAAGCTCTGGGGCAGAACACTCAGCTTCAGTCCCCGGTGAGTGACGCCGTCTCTGGTGCTGCCCCCTTTTACTTTTCTCTTCTGATTTATCCTCAATTTAAATCTCTGTCTCTTCCAGATGTCTCAAAAGCAGGTCATGATGACGGACGGCCCGACGTTGACCCCTGCCTCGGCTGCCTCCGTCGACCTCGAGCCGAACTCCGCCCCCGAAACCGAGCTAAAAATGGAGGTCAAAAAACAGGAGGACGGAGAAGAGGAGGACGAGGAGGAAGAGGCACTGGAGGACAAGACGAAAATGAAGACTGAAGCTGTGCAGGACGAGGTGAAGACCGAGGAGAAACCGGAGGTTGGTGATGTAACACGCAGCGTAGACAATCATGTGGCGTTCCTTTATTTATTTATTTATTTTTGTAATCGTTTTGTCTTATTGGTCAAGCAGATTAGGAAGGAGGAGCCAGAGGCGGAGTCTGGTAAGGTGGAGCCAATGGAGGCGTCCACGGAGGAAAGTGGAGAAGACAAGAAGCCGGAGATCAAGGTCGAGCCTAAAGAGGAGAAAGAAGGAAAAGAAACCACAACTGACTCGTCCACCACTGCGGAGAGCAAGAAGAAAAGTATGAACACACACACACACACACACACACACACACGCATCTGTCTCTGTTGTTTTTTTTTTTAAGTGAGTGTACGACATGTGACCAGAGCTACATTTATTTCAACAAGCTGTAATTTAGGCATTAAGCCACAAGGGGGCATCATGGGAATACCAGAGCCAGTAATAAAATCTCATGTGCAGATAATTGAAGATGTTCTCCAGATTT